>NW_027272651.1:0-139119 GCF_040938485.1 Diadema antillarum | reverse complement strand
AATTTCCCCGCAAAGCTCCTGAAACCAATAGCCTCCATTATTGCACCGCCACTGACACACATTCTTAACCAGTCACTGCAACTTGGTATTATACCTAGTCAGTGGAAGTGCGCACGCATCACTCCAATTCACAAAGGCGGCGACAAATCAGACATTGAAAATTATCGCCCTATATCTGTTATTTCGATTTTGGGCAAAGTAATGGAAAAGGTTGTATATAATCAAGTTAATAATTTTTTGAATGAAAATAAGATATTAACAGAATGTCAATCAGGTTTTAGACCAATGCACTCAACGCAAACTGCATTATTAAACGTAACAGAAAAATGGTTGGATGCGATTGATAAAGGTAATATTGTTGGTCTTGTAACAATCGACCTCAAGAAAGCGTTCGATACAGTCGACCATTGTATATTATTGCAGAAGTTAGAAATGTATGGATTTGGCCAACATGCACTGAGGTGGTTCAGAAATTATTTTGAAGATAGAAAACAATATACGTCTGTGAATGGTTATATATCTACTGAATCTGATTTGAAATGTGGTGTACCCCAGGGCTCACTTCTAGGCCCTTTATTATTTTCTATTTTTGTTAATGATATGCCATACAAACAAAATAAACTCACCGTGAATGCAAAGAAATGTGAAGTAATGTTTCTCGGTACACATCAGCGATTGAAAAAGTGCCAAACAGTACTTAACAGTTGTCATATTTATATAGATGATAATGAAATAAAGAGAAATGAATGTTGTAAATACTTAGGTGTTATTATTGATCAGAATTTATGTTGGAAACAACATGCTGATTATGTGAAGAAAAAAGTGTTAAAGTTGTTATATCTATTTCGTAGAATAAGATTGTATATTGATAGACGCACGGCATTATTGTTTTACAAATCAATTATTCAGCCTAATTTTGACTACTGTGATGTAGTTTGGGCAAACACATACAAGTCCTATCTTAATGAATTACAAGTATTACAAAATCGGGCACTTCGGATTGTACTGAATGTGGATTATTTATTTCCTTCGCAAAATTTGTATGATGTACTTAAACTAGAAAGACTTAGTGTGCGTTGGAGAAAAACACTCAGCATGCGTTATGTACCAAATAACCCATAATTTTTGTCCATCATATTTAAGCAGTATGTTTCATGTGCGTGAAACCCCATATGTAACGAGATCTGGCAAACATAAACTCAAACTCCCCCAACCCAAAACTAATTATGGTATACGATCTTTCATCTATCGTGGCGCAAAATTATGGAATGACCTAGATATAATATATGCAGAGGGTAAGACAACTGGAGAGAAGATATCGTCACTCCCGAACTGAAATCAATCGCCAGATCCTTAAGAATGAATGTCATTTCTACAGCAAGCAACTTGCCAAGGCAAAGCAAGAGTTCTACTCCGAGCAGCTTGACGACTGTGACGTTCATCAACTCTTCCAGAGGGTTGATCGTCTGACTTCAGCCAGTGCCAAAAAGGTCCTCCCATCTGATAACGACCCAAACGAATCTCTTGCCGATCGGTTTTCTGATTTCTTCACCGACAAGATCGATGACCTCGTCAAGTCATTTCAGAAATTACCCTCGGATAATCTATCTCACATCAGTTTTCAAAGCACTCAGCACTGTTTTCATGCTTTTTCACCGATAGTGCGGAGCCAAGTTCAGAAAGTTATTAGAGAGTCTCGATCAACCTCCAGTCGACGTGATCCAATTCCTACTTGGCTGCTGAAGAACTGTGTCAATGAATTAACTCCGGTTATTACATCCATTGTCAACGCTTCCCTCAAGGAATGGTCATTTCCCTGATTCTCTGAAGCATGCTCATATAACTCCGATCCTGAAGTCATCTAAATTTAGTCCGGATGAACTTAAGAGCTATAGACCGGTCTCTAATCTTCCGTTCCTCGGAAAGATTATTGAAAGACTCGTGTTGTCTCAATTTCAAGATCACCTGTCTGAGCACAATCTTTACTCTGAGATGCAGTCAGGCTACCGGGCCACACCACAGTTGTGAAACTGCCCTGCTAAAAGTCACAAACGATATTCTTCTCTCTCTGGACAAGGGTGAGGAGGCAGTTCTGCTGCTATTGGATTATTCGGCTGCCTTTGACACCGTGAGTCATGATGCCCTGCTTAGCCGTTTGCATGATAGATTTGGACTTAGTGACACTGCCCTTGAATGGTTCCATTCCTACCTTACTAATAGAACCCAGTCTGTCGTCGTTGGTGGTTCTGAGTCACAAATCACCTCCTCCAACTTCGGAGTTCCCCAAGGGTCTGTGATTGGCCCACTGGCCTTTACACTCTTCTCATCTCCATTAGAGGATGTCATCAAGCACCATGACATAAGGTGTATGACCTATGCAGATGATACTCAAATTTACCTTGTCTTCAAAAAGCAGCATCAGTCTACTTCTATACAAAGACTCAGTGCATGTGTCTCGGACATTAAGAGTTGGTCAATACGGAATGGTTTGAAGCTAAATGAAAGCAAAACAGAATGTATACATTTCACAAGCAGGCACAGGATTTCAAGCCCAATTAGTACAATTTCTTTAGATGATACTATACAATGCTGCACAGATGCAAGGAACTTGGGTGTCATATTTGATTACAATCTGTCTTTGAAAACTCATGTGAACAATGTGTGCAGATCAGCCTCATTTGCCCTACACAAAATTGGCAGCATCCGCCAATTTCTGACGAAAAAGACAACCCAGAGACTCGCTCAGGCACTAGTTATGTCTCGCATTGACTTTTGCAACAGTCTCTTGTATGGTTTGCCTGATGCGCAAATCAACAAACTGCAGAGAGTTTCAAAATTCAGCTGCCAGGCTTATTGCTAAACGTCGTTCACGTGAGTCGGTTACCCCCACTACTGAGAGAACTCCATATGTTAAGAATCCGCGAACGAATTAACTTCAAGATTCTTTTGTTAACTTTTAAATGTTTGCGAAATAAATTGCACCGGTTTATCTTCAACAGAGTTGATAACTGAATACCTACCCTCCCGGAACTTGCGGTCTAACAACAAATCACTTTTAATACCTCCTCCTGTCAATACACAATCTTATGGTTCTAGAGCTTTTCAGTCAGCATCACCTCAACTCTGGAACAGTTTACCTGAATGCTTGAAACAAACAGACTCAGTAGACAAATTTAAATCCATGTTAAAAACGTATTTGTTTATTGAATAGTATTATGACTGTGTTTCATGTCTTATACCGTTACTGAAACTGTACCTTCTTCTTCTTTCTTTCTTTCTTTACTTTCCTCTTCTTCCCTTTCTATTGTTTTCTTGTTCCCATAGCGCTTAGAGACATTTTATGTAATAACGCGCTATATAAATGTTGTGAATTATTATTATTATTAATATATGGTAAATTTGTTTCAGTTGAGAGTTTTAAACGTTATTTGAAGACTATTCCAATTGCATTGAATACTTTATTATTATTTGAGTTTATGGCATTTTGATTTGGTATAATGTATGAGATATTATTTTTGTTTAGCTCTTTTTTTCTCTCTCTCTCTTCTTTTTTCCCCCTCCTACCTCTGATTTTTTTTTGCTCCTTATTGTTTGAGTTTTTTTTTCCTTATATGTACCTTCGCGTATACTTATATTTGTTTACTGTTTCAGCTAAATTTGTGTATTTCTTGTACAGTCATTCTTTTCATTTGTTGTTGTTTTTTACTACTCTCCCCTATTGAATGTTTTGTGTATTGTTATGTTGTTTTTACTTTGGTTGGACCCCTTCGAAAAACAGCAATTTGCTGAAAGGGCTATCCATCCCACAAGTGGTAAATAAATAAATACAAAATACAAAATACTTTTACTTTAATGCCTTCATATATGGGTCAGAATTTTGAACGATGTACAATTGAGCCAAAACAAGGCCAAAATTTAAAAAGTAGGAAATTATCCAAATCATTCATCTTACCTGAAAGAGTATAACTGAAGCTTTAATATGAACCCAATTATACCAGGATTTTCCCACAGGAACAAGTTTTTATTCACCGCTGAAGTTTACCATGTCCAGAGTAGCGAACGTCCGTAAGGAATAGTAATGCACATACATTTGAATACCATTTAACATAGTTTCCAAAGATCTGATTCAGTTCAAAATCCTAACGAAATATCTTAAGGGACATGTGTACGTGATTGTAGAATATTAAGCTTGTACACTTAACCTGTACGTAATGGTAGACAACTGATGATTTAACTAAATTCGTCATTTCTGTGAAAATATTGCTCTTCCGCTAAACACTTTCTCCACTTTACGCGCATTTTACAGAAACTCAATATTTTCACCTCTTATTTCACTATCCTATACTTTAATCCTCACTCCCAAATAATAATATACCTTTTTAAGATGTATCTCATCTGGGCAGTCTCTATCACCCAACAAACATAGCATAGTTTTCATCACGGAGGTTCGCATGTAGCTCACGGACGTTCGGAACAAACAAGATATTGAACAATGCAGCTCTCTTGAGTTGGAAACGCATTCTACTCACAACAAACAGCAATTTCATGTCGAGACCAAACTCCTCTGCAAAATCCTGAACAGATATTACCAATTCTCCATTATATAAGCTTGTTTATCTTCTCATACTGAGGAATCAAAGAAAACGCTTTTTCCATCTCTCGTAAATGAACGTACAAACGTACGTGTAATCTCAGTGACGTAGTCCATCCTTGAGAACTAATATATTTATCAAAATTTCGCTATCATGAAGTAAATATTCAGGTCCTAAACTTCAATAAAGTCTACAATGCAAAATCTGCTTTTTATATAACGAACATGGTCACAGCTAAAATTATGACAAAGAATTGATATAGAAAAACAACAGAAATGCGCTCCGTTATAGAAATACGAAGTTTAGCTGGGAAGGGCAAACGAATACGTTAGGAAGAAATCCCTCTGTGTTTGCTCCTTGTGTTACACACTGTTACCCGAGAAAAAATTGTGTTATTATATCAGTCAGAAATGATGATAGGTTCGATACTGCGAAGTTTCGTCATAATAAGACACAATAAGTCCATATATCTTGGATGGATGTTTTGTGACTTCGATGTCATACAATAATTATGGCTTTGTTATAACAAACTTTTGTAGCGCGTCATTTCGAGAGGCTCGTTATTCATACAGTTTGTCAATACGAAACTTGATAGAGTTCGTATAATTATGAAGCTTTTTTATTCGGTAAATGATAGGAATCTCCGAAGGTTATCGAAAGGTTTATTAATTGGAACATGAAAAATCATGTTCGCTTATTCCAAATGTGGAGAAACAAGTTAACTAACTAAAATCCTCCAAACTTCAAAACCTCATAATAACCGTTTTCACCTAAACGAATATCAGGCCCTCTCCACTTTTACAAGAACGGACCTAAAAATAATGATCCTTGATATTTACAGAGGGCGCTATCGTAACAACATGGACGTGCACTGATTTTCAGCTCGAATCTGCTAGACAAAATCCACCCGCATCCTACTTAAATCAACCGAAATTACAGTCAAAAAATGAACAATCGTAAGACTGCTGCTCAGTCGTCAAGCTCCAAGCCGTATTTACTCAGAAATCGATCTACTCTGCAAAAAAACCAACCAGATAACATGGCTGAGCCGACGCCGCATGGATCGCATGGAACGGATGACTCTATGGCCAAGCTACGTTCTGACTTCGACACCTTCGCCGAAAAGGTACTGAGCAAGCTGAACAACGTGTGCTCTGGTATTACGTCCGTTCAACAGGACATAAGGGCCATAAATACTACTTTGGCTGAGCTGCAGCATTCTGCGGAGGATACATCCGCTAGATTGACGGAGATAGAGCAGGTTAAACTACCCAAGGTGGAAAAGGAAGGAAAGGAGGCCGAGGAAAGGCTGAGGGACGCGCTAACTGCGATGGAGCTGCACGATCGGAAGCAAAATCTACTCTTCTACAAGATAGCCCCCACTACTGGAGATAACACCCCGCAGAAGGCAGCAGCTGAAATTCGAGACGCCATAACGAAGTTGGGCTTTTCTCCGGAGAAGGCCGAGGCAATTCCTATGGTCCACGCCCATCGAGTACCGCGTAAGCAGCAGCATCGCGAACCCAACGTGCCATCGACTCCGGACCCGATAATCGTGAGATTTGTATCCATGTTCGACCGTGACGCCATCTTGAAAGCGTACGACGCAACACAGCGGCAGCTTCCTGCTGGCACCACCCTCCCACTTTACCATCAGAACGGATCTTCCTCCTCTACTCAAGGCAAAGCGCTACCGTCTTGAAAAGATAGCTTACGAACAACGTAAGCTACACGGCAAGTCAACCCGCATTCGCCTGATTGGCGTTGATCTCCGCCTTGCAGTCCGAAACAAGGGACAACAAGCAGCACCATGGGTCTTGTACAAAGATTGAGTACCTGTATCTGATTCTGTGGTAAGCTTTTATCGGCTACTTTGTGTACTGAAAACCGTGGAAACTGTATTAAAACATCTCCAATATTTCCTATAAATCCTATTGTATAAGTAACTCAAGTCAATGAGCTACATGTATCGTATTATCGAGATTTATTACTGCCACTGCTTTTCTTCTCTTACAATTACTTCATAAAGCAGAAACGCTTATTTTCTCAGGTTGTTACAAAGAAATAGATGTTAATTTGTGCGGGTTGGTTTTTGTCTACCAGAAAAGATAGCTATAAACCTAGCAAGTTCAACATCACTTCTTTGCATACGGTATATAGATGTTTGGACACATTCATTGTGGATTTAATATCTGTACTGCTGTAGATGATTATGTATACTGATTTTATGTCTATGTCTATGTTGTTGGTACTTTTCTGTTCCCATGGCTGCAAAAACATACGTCTATTCTCATTAGTACTCGAACACCAAGAAATTCAACCTTATCTTTTCATAACATGTTTGATGGGGTAACATCTCAAGCTTCTCATGAAGCTTTTCAGTTTCCTTTTAGTCAACTTGACGATATCAGTTTTCTCAATGAATTTCAAAGTCACATAGTAGATCCAGATCGACTGTCGAACCTACAGTTCAATCCCTTTTCTGTATCTGATGGCTTGTTTGGGACCGATGGACCTAGATCCGGATAGGAATTTTGTTCTTAGTAATTTTGAAAATTCTAGTCGTTACTATGAACTAGAAAACTTTGCCAGTCGATTTAGTCCTTTAAAAAATGATACCTTTTCTTGTATACATTTTAACTCTAGAAGTCTTCCAAAACATCTAGAGTCTATTACAGACATATTACATTCACTTGAATTTCCATTTGATGTTATCGGGTTTTCTGAAACATGGCTGAAAGACACAAGTCCGTCTGTAAACATACCAGGTTATACCATATTATGTAATAACAGAAGTAATAGAACAGGTGGAGGTGTCGCACTTTATATGAAAAATGCACTATCTTATAACGAGAGATCCGATCTGCTGCTCCCAAGTAATTTGTGTTGTGATTCATTATTCATTGAAATCAACTCTCCACAAGAAAGGAATATAATAGTCGGCACCGTTTATAAACCTCCGAATGTAAATATCACACGATTTAATGAGGCTTTTTCTACATTGATATGTGATCTTGTCAGAGAAAATAAAAAAAATTATATAATGGGTGATTTGAATATTGATCTTCTGAAATTTAATACACACTCAAACATTCAAGATTTTATGCATTCTCTGTCAAGTAATTGTTGTCTACCTCTGATATCTAGGCCAACACGCATTACTAGAACTTCTGCAAGTTTACTTGACAATATTTTCACCAATCAATTTGATTTACCTATTGAGAGTGGTATTCTATACTCTGATACAACTGATCATTTACCAGTTTTTCAGATAACATCTCTCAAATGCAAATCTAACAAAAGTAGTGAAGATTTGTATTCTAGATGTATTACAAAAGACAGAATAATTTCATTCAGAAATGCTCTACAGGATGCGTGTTGGGATGATATTAAAGAAACTGATGATATTAATATAGCTTATAATATGTTTGAATTAAGATTACGTGGTTTATATGATGTATATTTCCCTCTTCAACGTATATCCTCTAAAAAGAGACGACTGAAGCCATGGATGACTGATAGCTTATTGAAATTCGTACGATATAAAAATAAATTATATAAGTTTTTTTTTTACATAAAGGTACGCTTGGTATATATAATTATTATATAATATTATATATAAATGATATAGATACTGTTTCTGATAAGCTCTCTTTTATATTATACGCTGACGATACAAATATTTTTTCATGTGGTAAAAACCTGGATATTCTGTGCAATGAAGTCAATAGCGAACTTCAAAACGTATGTGATTGGTTTCAAGCTAACAGGTTATCTTTGAATAGTAAAAAATGTAACTATATTCTTTTTAATAATAGGAAAAAGGTTGATGTTAGAAATGTTAATATTTACCTAAATAATGATGCAATCCCTAAAGTAGATAAAACAAAGTTCTTGGGTGTGTTTATAGACTCCAAGTTATCCTGGAAATTTCATATTGCAGAAGTTGAACGAAAAGTGTCTAAAAATACTGGTATTATTCGAAAATTTGCGTATTTTCTGCCTGTTAATATACAACGTATGCTTTATTGTACACTTATCTTACCTTACCTAACGTATTGTAATATTGTCTGGGGAAATACGTTTGAATCAAGTCTGAAGCGATTACAGGTTTATCAAAATCATATCATTAGATATTTATGTAATGTACGAAATATAGGTCCTGGTGGTGTTCGAACTGATACATTGTTTAACGAGTTAAAGTTACTGCGTTTAAAAGATATCAATACACTCCAATTGGGTTTATTTATGTATAAGTGTGCAAATAATCTTTTTCCTGATCATCTATGTCGCTTATTTGAAGTAAACTCGGAATACCTTAAGTATGAAACCAGATCAGCTTCACTAATTCACATTCCAAAGCATAAAAAAGTCTCATTTCAACACACAGTGCGTTTTTCTGGTCCCAAGGTCTGGAATAATCTCCCAGCTCATTTAAAATCTGTACCTTCTTTTAGTGTATTTAAATGCCACTATAAATCGTCTTTCTTTCTGGAATGACGGAGTTCTTGCTGTTGCGGTCAAGTCTGTTCTCTCGGGGCCTGGCAGTGCCTGGTGTTGAGTCATTTTAGTAACCCGTGCATTATCATCAGGCGAATCCACTTTACACACACCAGTTGTTATTGTGTTGAACAGGCCTCGTGTGGGCATTTAGGTTGCTAGGAACAACTTTTGTTCAAATGATATATGCACAAGATTTAAATATATCAGCAAAGAGGTTTATTTATGATTCAGTAGGTACTGTAAGAGTGCATCTCAGTCATTGTCTTGTTACATCGGTGCAGATGTTTCGCATTACTTGAAGTTACATTGTATAAATATTCAATGTTTAACTCTGATATATGTAACTTCTGCTACTGGCCATAGGTTGTCACATATTTTCATAACTGTCGCCTCTCTGGTAGACTGCAATATCTCTCTTTGAGGAATATCTCATTCCTAACAGTGCCATGTCCATTTACGATCTAGTTGGAACCAGTGCATTTCATCCATTGTCTTGTTTACATTTGTGCAGAGGTTTCATATTATTGGTAGTAATTAAATATGCAAAGGATAATTCAGATGCAGTAAACCTCGGATAAGTCGACGTTGAGTGAGTTGAAAATCACTTAATTCGAAGTTAAATAAAAAGTTCTGATTTTTTTTTCTTTATGTACTTTCTCTAAGAAATATATGCATAAACTGAAGTGTGAGAGTCGAATTTCGGCTGTGTCGAAGTTAAACAGTCGGTCCCTTTTGTAAAAAAAAAAAACAAACAAACAAACACTTTATTTACATTACTTGAGCCGAAGAAGATTTTTTTGTCTGGCATTCTCATTACATTAGAGGAGTGCCGTACTGCTCTGCATGCATGCCGAACACATACACACAGTATATTGATCCATACTTTGTCCATTTACACAGCACATCTATACTTTATCCATGTATGTCAAGCCAGAACTCCTTGTTCAAGTCAATCGCTGTTTCATTACTTAGTATTTTTAGTGACAGGCCAAAAGGGCGGAGCTTATTTGTGCGTGACTGCAATGAAGTGGGATGGGCCTGGGATCACTTGTCTCGGGGTTGGCGGAGATATGGGGGCACGAGGCTGGGAGGGTGTCCGCCAGTGGTGGCTACCTGTGTTGCTCTGTAGACATAACACATGTACACACACACACACACACACACACACACACAACACACACACAACACACACACACACACACACACAGGTCAAGTGGGCGGAGCTTGCTTGTTTGTGCATGACCGGCTGGCTGTATAGTTTGGGTACCGGGAGTCTCGGAGAGTGTTTTGTTTCAGGGTCGGCAGGGATGAAAGCACACAGCTGAGAGAATGTCTGCCAGCAGTGGCTATCTATGTTGCACTATAGACACAGCACATGTATGCACACACTCACACACACACACACACATGCATGCATGCAAATATACTATACATGTACATAAACTGTGAGTCAAAAAAAAAAATCGACTCTCGCGAAAGTCGCATTTTCTTTTTTCTTTTTCAGTCCCTAGAGCTTCGGCTCGTGCGAGGTTTGCTGTACCCAGGTATATGCATCATTTGCCATAGCCTGTAGCTTGTCACTACAATTGTATTTTCATACTCATTGTTGCCTCTCTGTACTACTCCCTTTGAGGAATATTTCATTTTGATGTTGTCATGGGAACTATTATCATGTTTTCGTTGTTTGTTTGTTTTTTGTGTTTGTGTTTGTGATGTAATGTATTTTTTGTAAGGCAGCTCACCACAAGCTTTGCTTTTTTGAGGTTCTGCCTTCCTGTACAATAATTTCATGCGTGTGATTTCCTACATGAAAAAAAGATGGAAAATAAATGTTATACAAACTTGAACTTGAACTTGAACTTGACATTTATTTTTCGGACTAACAAACTGTCGGAATAAGAAATTTTTTAATAACAAACCTCCTTAATTAACTAAAAACTTTTTTTTTTTCATTTTCGGAATAACAAACCTTTGGACATCGGAGGAACGAATCTTAGGAAGAGCGAACGTATCAAAGTGCAACCTTAAACCTATTCTTAATCATTACTTTGTTTAAAATGTGTTTTCAAAGTAAGCACAAAAGCACAAACAAATTGACGATCACTCTGTCTCTTAAATGTAAAATGAAAAAAAAAATCTTGGAAAAATTACAAATGAATATTGCTTTTCATTGATGAGTATAAAACAGCACCATGTGATGATAAGCGGAGGATTTGTGTGTTTTCATCAGACAATAATTGTATACTGCATGATTTTTGTTCGCTTGTTCGATGAATAAAAAACATAAACAAACAAACAAACAAAAACTTCTCCAGAGGAATTTGGTATAACGGGAGTGCACTGGCAATTCTTTTCTCTGTGTGTTGGAGCTCGATCCCTTCTCTGTTTCTCAGTCATTTTCATTCAACTGCTTCCACGTCCTTTAGAAACTTTTCCGTTTCTTATTCAACACACATGCTCATTACAGACTTCTTCCGTCATTATCCTGAATGTGATTGCGTAGCACTTTTCGGATTTGTTTTGGTTTGTTTTGTTTTGTTTTTGTTTTCTGTTTGGTCGCAGCATGTTCAGGCTATTGAGGGAATGAGATAAAAATCGTCATGAAGAGAAAAATAAGAATGAATTAAGGCATTTAATATCATGACAATTACAGCGAACGCCCGTTATGGAGACCAAAACTGGATGTGTTCTGTTTGAGACGGCAGCTACCATACTCAAAAGATAAACACTTAGAGCACCTGTCACTAAAAAGTGGCACTGATCCTCTTTCTCCTACTATGTAATCCACTGACTTATTCAACCGACGAACATCCGTGAAAAAAAGCGTTTTCCGTTTGTTATTACAGGTAAATTGAGTGCTGAACGCTATTCACTTTCGGGTATGAGCGGCTCGGTGATTTGGTAATATTTTCAACTAACATTAATCTTATGTGCAGTGATATATTTGTAATTGTCAGAAATTTCCTTTCTCGGACAGAACGTCCGTGAGCGAAACTTTCAGAACCTGTAACAGTACAAATTGTCTCCAGAACCTCATTAGAATGAAATTTAAACGCACAGAAATTAAAGATTACGCATAATTCCATTTTCCTATAACTTTGTTTTAAGTGTTTAGCTGTTTTTTGTATAATTAGAGAAAAAACAAGCGTAAAATTGTGAGTAAATTTTCAACTGCTTGTTCATCATGATCACATATCGCCTTCAAAATTCTGAAACTACTGCTCTAAACTCATTTCCTACTTTGTAAAACTTTATTTGTCGCTATTCGAGCCAAAAGTTTTAAAGAATACAGGACACTTTCGGGACAAGTTATCCCTATCGGAGGGATTGCATACGTCACGGACGTTCTCTGGAATTATCACGGACGTTCGTTCTACTACTAGGGTCATGTTCCAGGACGGATAACTAATCGGCAGAGTACCTAGCCTTCCTAACTCTTTCAAAAATTTGAAAATGTATTGTCAATGCAAATTATAAGAAATTTGACATCCTTACAACATATGTATTGCTCAAAGGGGGATCAGGAGGTGAATTTTCAGAGAAAATATTAATTATTTGCTTGGTTTTTGGTGAATTGCATGGTCCAAAAACTGCGGACGAACCTCAGTCCGCTCCAAAAATGGCATGCCGCTCCTCGGCTAGAGAGCCAAAGGTAAAATGCACCTTCGCCATCAAAGCAAGATGGTGTCCCACTCGAAAACGTTTTAATCATCACGGACGTTCTTTTTTTCTTGGAGGTTCGTCTAAAAATATAATTTCTGTTCCTATTTGACAAAGGATGGACAGAAACTCAAATCAAACATATGTGACCGTGCACCTCAAAACGAACATAAAGTCGCACACACTGATTTTGCTTGAGGACTGAAAATAAGTGAAATGGGTCAACCTAGCCGAATTTGACTTTTTCATATTTTCTGATAGAGCGGGTCTTCTTTTACATTATGCTAAAATTTAGTATCATAAAACGGGCAGGAAAGTGTGTGTTTTTAGCAGTTTATCTCGAACATTTTTGGTAGAATAGTGTGATTAGGTGTGTCTTTAGAAGCCCTTTTTCATTTCTGAAAAACCTTGTCCACACTCTTCACTTTCAACTCTAATAACTTTTGAAAGGATAGTGCTACTGCTTTGAAAGTTAGCATTCATTATGGACAGAATATGTTAATGAGGCATGCTTAATTTCAATTTAATCTGATAATCCCTTCTTTATCATTACTCTGGTGGTTTACTTCCTATTTTTTGTCCCATTCATCGCACAGCCAGCAATATGGTAAAGATTAAGCGCTTGAATAGACACTGTACTTCAGAGCCTTTATTCTCAGTTCACACTTTTCCTGAGTTTGTGCTTTCTTTCCAATATTTAGATAGGTTAGGAGAGTCCATTTGATTTGAGTTATACATCATTTTAATGCTTAAAGTCTGCTCTTTCAGAATATGGTCTTAACTAAAAATTCATGTCTGGCGACCTTTTGTTTGTTTTGAGGTGCAGGGTCACATATTATCGTGTTGCTAGATCTTAGTTGATTACGACTCAGAACAATATCGCCAATAACGTTTCATGGGCTACGATCTTTATTAAAAAATAGCGGAGGCACGTCCGTGACGAAAACTGAGTATAATTTTGCATAAAAAAATATTACGTCCCATGTACAGCCAGCAGACGTACAATTTTTGCAGGATATGTTCATTAGGTGGAACACCAAATTTTCGTATACGTTACAGTTGGGACAACAAAGTAGAATTTGCAGCAGCGATAGAAATAAAAGAATCACGGACGTTCGTCTGTTTAGGACTTTGATATTTCAATTGTTCTCTGTGATTTTATACGTGCTCATAAAGTTCTTATAATTTTGTGGTACATACCCATGATATGTCAGATCCAGAACATGGTCAGATATTAGATGCCACGTACCATTAAAAATGTACATCATTAGTTTGAAAAACAAAAATTATTGTCAAAATAGCGTTTTTACCGTATTTTTACGCTTTAAGTCCATGTCAAATGAAAAATATCAGGCAAAAGTCAACCAAACCATACATTTCCTGAAAGGAAATTTACCAATCTTCGAGATGACATGAAAAAATCTAGTTTCTTAGATCATCCTGGCGTGTTCTAAGGGAAAGAATGTCATAAGGTACGAAAATTGGCAATTGTACATCGTTCAAAATTCTCACCCATATATATCGTCATTAATACTCTCATTACCGCTTTCTCACAGCTGAAATAACGAACCAAACATCTATATTAGTCCTAATAAGAATTAAAGCACAACAGCACAAAAAACCCAAACAGTGAAACACATCACCTTTCCTTATAAAGTGACAAACGCTAAAACAGTGAAAACAACCTCCCTGGGCAATTTATGGCTTAGCATTAAATGCAATTCAGAAAATGGTCAGAAAGACATAAAAATGGATGGCCTTCCTATCCCTTCTCTGAATGACAAATTCTAGAAGTGTTTTACAATTTTGAAATTCGAAATTGCAAATGTTTGATATATTTGTGTGTGTTTGTGTGTGTGTTCACGAAGAATAATACTACGTGCACCATATTTACGATTGCCCTAAGGATGTTCTTTTTTTTCATTAAAACTGAATCTTTTGCCGTGATCAATCACACCCACACACACACACACACACACACACATACACAAATGAAATTAATTTATTTCACATTCAGTGACACGGAAAGAAGTAGATTTCATGCAAACAAAGACCAAAAAAGGACAAATGAAACGTAAAACCTTTCAACAATGAAAGCTGCTTTACATCACTGGACAAGGCGATTGTAGCTATTGTAGTGACCAGAAAGGCGGAAAGAGGAGAAAGAAAAGAGAACCAAGACACAAGACCCCCCCCCCCCAAAAAAAAAAATAATAATAATAATAAGATAAAATAAAATAAAATAAAAAGACCCCATACATAAGACTGTCCTGACTACACTGAGTGAACGTGACGTGTTTTTTTTTTTTTTTTCAATTTATGTCAAAGCAAAAACAAACTTACCGATTCGAGCTGAGGTAGCGCTCAAAAAGGAGAGGGTGATAACGACCAAGACGCAGAGGTGAGTCATGGTTTGTCTTTGGTTGGACGAGACAGACACAAGCCGGCGAAAGGAGGACTCGCTCGCAAAGAACCCGGACGATCTGGCCTCTCAAACTCCCACTTCGAAGGGAATATGTGCTGCAGCTCCGAGTCAACCGCTGGACTTTACTCTTGATAACACAGACACGCAGACGACGCACCAAGTACAACGCCAGCCACCGTATTGGTCATTCCTCTGTTGACGAAATCTTGCTAGGCACACACATCGCACGTCGTCTATAGTTGGCAGCCTTTATAACAATTTTTTCAAGGATGTAGCCAATCAGAAGCGTTGAAATGAGTCGCATGTGCGCTCTTTTTTTTCTTACTAACATGAACGGGCGTGCAAGAAGTGTGCAAGGAAAAAACAAAGCATAACTGCACACTCACGAGTACTTCAGCAGTGCGCTCCCAGTCAGTTGTTACAAGTGCGCATAGTAAAGCGCATAGCTCTCAATCACTGATTTCTTTAAACAACTTTTATAGTTCGTGAATAGCCCGTAATGTGAGTCGACTGTTTGGAACAAACGTCTGCGGACATCTTGGCTTTTGACATGTTTGAGGAAGTTTAACATGTAGCTGACTGATGTTAACCCATATAGTGGGGCAGATATGTGAAAAATTTGCTCACATCCGGCGGAAATTGTGAAATTTTGCATAGAGGGGTATTTTGGGGCGCTGATTTCAAAAATTGCCGGATCCAAGAGATCTGACTACTGGGTCGGCCGCCATTTTGAATTCCAATATGGCCGAAACGACGAAATCCCTATATCTTGTACCTGATGTACACTGATAATTTGCTACAGAAGGGTATTTCTACATTCTCAATTCAATAATGGATTGATATTAGAAGTCTATCAAACCTCATGACCGCCATTTTGATATCCAAGATGGCCGCCAAGACGAAACGTTGAAAAAGCCCTATTTTGAGTTCTAAATGACAAACGGAGCTCAAATTTGGTGCTCCAAGGTATGTGAACATATAAAAGTAAATAAAAGATAAATTTGTCATGCCAGACAAGCTGCATGGCCGCCATTTTGAATTCCAATATGGCCGCCCAGACAAAGTACAGTTGATAATCCCTATCTTGAATTGTAAATGACGAGGCGTTGGCATTAGCACACAAAAGTGTATTAACATGTTGGATTCAATAATGGATGAATTCAAAATGTTCGGCAAGCTGCATGGCCGCCATCTTGAATATCAATATGGCCGCCCAGACGAAAATGTTGAAGTTCCCTATCTTGAATTCTTAATGGCAAATAGAGGTAAATTTTGTTGCCCAGATTTCTTTAGAACGTGCCGATTTGAATAATTGGTCAATCGAAATGTGTCTGACCACCTACATGGCCGGCATTTGAATTCCATTATGGCCGCCCAAGCAAACATCGGGACTTAATTAGATCCCGCATGCACGGGGTGCAAAAAAAAAAAAGTGCAGCAAAAAGCCGTCATTCACGTTCACTGACGTCATAATGTAGGCCTACATACTCCAGCAGTGCGCACCCAATGAAATTACAAATGCGCGCTTAATCACTTACAAATGCGCGCTCAATCACTTATTCATTGTAAACAATGTCCAAGTCTTGTGTACCGTATTTGGAATACATTCCTACGGACATCGTGGTCATCGTGGGAACTCGCCTACGTCATGTAGTTGACTGATATTACCAAATAAAGGTAAATGAGATTTGTTCACTAAACCGTATTATATAAAGAAAATAATACTTAGGTTTAAGGTCGTGACGTTTTCAGTCAGATGCAGCTTGTTCTTATAGGGGTAAAAATGTCCTGGAACATGCAGTCGTTTGTGCCTTGTGCATGTTGCACCATATAAAATACCCCTGTACGTGATGCATCTCTACTGACACATTTGCATTTCTGCATTATTTGTTTGATATCAGAATGAATTGAGAATGATCATGATAAAGACAAACTTTGTCTCTAAAAGGTTGACATAAGGTCAGTTACTGGCAGTTTGCACGCTGCAAAATTTCGAAGTTTTTGATAGAATATGTTAGCTATATTTGTATTTTGTATTTTTATTTGTTAGCTGCTTCATGAAGTTTGTAAATGTATAACTATGAAATGCTTTGATTTTCTTATCATCAAAATAGTCTTGCGACATTCATTCCTCTTGACGCTGTTACATATTCTACATGTATGTTCTTGTCCATCTATACTTATATAAACACATGATTTTCAGTACGTCTTCTAGACGTAGGGTATATTTGATGTACCAGTAAGCACGTTGAAATATTCCGCAAGACTTGTTATTCTGTAAAAGGCACTGAGAAGATAAAGACCGTAACAGAAACAGAATCTAGCATTACTGTTGTCATTCCAATAATTTCTTTATTTCACATTCTTTCTCTTCATTATCAATTACTGGACTCGAAGAAGACATCGTCAACAATGGCAAGTCCTATAGACTGGAACATTTGCGCTCTTTGTCAGGAACGTTCCGAGACTGAACCACTAAGAGATGCAAGTAGAGCGAGCAATCAGTCAAGTAATGATGTCTATGAGACTCTAGCTCGAAACCTCAAGACATTGAATCATTTAGATGCCTTGCCTGGCGGGATAAACATCTGCAGACTAAATGACGGTTGTGGTATTGCAGAAACCCTAGCTGCGCATGCTGCCAAATTAGTAGAGCAGATAAGCCGAAAAATTGTGCAAAATTTGACTAAAGCATGAAACTTTCACCAGTGTTAGTACATGTTTTAAGATTCATTTTAAGATCGGGAGGTAAGTCTGAATTGACCTCTGATTACCTCCAAAGGTCAATGACCTCAAAATTTGATAAACATTGATATTTTGCGTCATTGATTAATGTTAAATATGGTAATGATGTACTAAAGACTCATTTTTCTTACAGTGGAATTGTCTTCATGTTCCATAGAACCCTGACAGGTTTACTTTTGACCTCTGATGACCTGCAGAGTTAAATGACCTCAAAATATCAGAATATTGATATTTTGTCATTGATTAATGATAAACACGGCAATGATGTACTAAAACCTTTTTTTAACAGTGGAATTGCCTCAATGTTCCGCAGATCCTTGACAGGTTTTTAGCTTTGACCTCTAATGACTCCAGAGGTCAATCACCTCAAATTACCAGAGTTTTGATATTTGGTGCAATTGGTTGATGATAAACATGATAACGATGTCCTAAACATTCATTTGTGTTACAACTGAATCGTTTTCCTATTCCTCAGATCAAGGGAAATTATTTACACGTCTCTGCCTTTGACCGCTGAGGACTGTGACAGGTCAATGACCTCAAAATATCAAAATATTGATATTTGATGTATGTTCAATGGTTAACTGTATACCTGGTGTGCTATTATGCATTATGCTATTAGCATTTATGCTACAAGAAGTGTCTTCTCATCCCACAGAACATTGGCCATTACGGTACCCTATGTATATCCAACTTTGACCTCCAAGGACAATGTGAGGTCAGACTTTTAGAATATCAAAATTTGTGTAGGACTGCAAATATTGATGTTTGGCTTCATTGGTTTAATCCTGAATGTTTAATCATGTACAAATCACGCCTTGACGTTATAATCAAAGTATATGTATGCATATTCCACAGAGCATTGGTTCATAGTAACAGGTCTCAGGAATGTGAGCGGTCAATTACTTCAGAAATGAAGCTTACGTGTCTTCATCAGTGATGGCAGTGACCTCAAATATAATATTTATGTTAGGGTTAGTTATGCAGACTAGCTTGCATGAAATTATGTGCAACATTATCCAATTTGCACTGGACAAAATTTGTACGCTTAAACATGGAAGGTGGGGAGAGGAGTACCATATTTTGGGTTGATGCTTAATGGTTTGTAAAAAGGCATATGGCAAACTAAGTCCCTTGAACTGGATGAAAGGATGACAGATGCTAACTAGAAAACAACAGGCCCACCTCATCAGGTGTACGTCACAAGCCAAACAACCCGAGTCGTACAGCACATGAGTTACGCAGCCCACGAGTCATACATCCCGTGACCTAAACACTAGACGAACAAGGTCAATGAGCTCGACATCAAATATAATAGGCCCAAAAGCTGAGCGGTCCGCGAACTCGACACTCGACGAAAACAAGGCCCACGAGATTAATATATGTATTACATCAGAAAGCTTTATCTATTCAGTGTAGGTCTTGTGGACCTCCCCCTCCCCCCATGTGTCGGACCCTTATGGGCCTGGTTTGCCTATACTATAAGCAGGGCTCGACACTAACGGTGACCCGGTGGCCCGGGGCCACTAAAAACGCACATCGGGCCACCAAAATTTCAGAAATGAAGATTTTGGTGGCCTGATCGGGCCACCAAAAAATGTCGGATGTTTGCCTTTGGGCCACCAAAAATAAAAGTTAGTGTGGAGCCCTGCTATAAGTGTCAAGCTCATGGGCAATGCTACCTAGTTTCGAGCTGGCGGGCCTGTGTCGGTCAGTGTCAAGCTCGTGGGCTTCATGGTTCCGATGAATAACTCATGGTCCTGGAGCATATAAGTGACGTCATGGACCATTTGGAAAGCGACATACTGTGAGGCATAACATGCATTCCACATGAAGCAACCCTGTGTCTTGCAACTTGCTATTGTCATCCAATTGAGTTTGGGTCATTACGTCAGGCAATTTTGGGCCTTTTTTTAATGACCTCTTTAGGTACCCTCAATTCAAAATAGGAGTGGAACTAGTATTTACTCTAATTGTCTTCTTTATGCTCGATACTCCTTAACACTTGGGCCTGGCCAAGAGTTGTGCCCCCATGCCCAAATATTGGTTGTTTCCAATATGCCGCCATCCGGTTTGCATCCAATGTGTGAATCAGGGTACGCTGACAGCGGGTAATATCACCTGCATGATCCGGTTAAGACTCTCTGCCAGCAAGTGATGATTCAGTGTAACCTGCTGAAATTGGTCTAGATCTATACCCTTGATCTCTTTCAAGACAGGGCAGCATCTGCGTCTTCAGTGAAGCACGCGATCGGCACACAGGATCTCCTCCACGACTTAACTGGATAGACATCCTGAGGTCAGCCCAGCGTTCTTATAGGTGCACAGCCACTGAATGCGATCAGTCATCAGAGTCTTGCAGTGGCAATATCTAAACAGTTTGGGTGAAGGCAACCTTGTCTCTATGATGAGTGCATTGCACATAGAGTACAGGATGCACGAGATGATATAAGAAAGCTTCTTTTTGATTCGCGGGATAGGCTACAATCCTTTCTCAGGTAGAGGTTCTGAATTATCGGGTCGTGCTCAGTCTGCACACAGTGAGCTGAACACCATATCAAGTATGTGTGTATAATGATTGTGTGTAATGATATGGGAAAAATGCATGAAAATCAAAATACATGTTTATGTATTTTACGTGGAATCAGTTCCTGTCTGTTGTCTTGGCAGAAATGCACCAATCTTGCGATGCTGTTGTTTATTATTTTCCCTCTCCATCACGGGTACATATGGAACGTGTTGATCAAAGTTTGTGTGATGTCGGAAAATGCGAGGCTGTATTGCACGTGGCCTTCAATTTGTTTTTCACATTATATTGGCATGTGTAACAGACTGCAACTCACCAAGATGCCTCTTGAAATGTTTTGAAAAAAATTCTGCCTGATTTCACATGAGCGGATGATTATCAGTTGTCTTTCTGCTATCATCTTGTGTGAAACAAAGTATTGTTTCTATTCAAAAGATAGCGTGCCAATTAATCTGCACTTATTGTTGGTGCTCTATAGGCCCTATAAGACAATCAAACCCACCTTCAGCCTAGACATTCGTAGGCGTTGTGGTGTAGAGGGGGATCTGAACATCTCTCATGAAGCGAGACTTCTCTTTTCTTTTCTTTTCCCCACTAACAATGTGAAACAAAGATATCCGTAGGCGTTGTGGTATGTAGACGTGGTAGAGCGAGACTTCTCTTTTCTTTTGTTTTCTTTTCCCCACTAACAAAGTATACGTTTAGCAGGAAACATAGAAGCATTCGCACATACTGTTTACATTTCCCATCACATGCTTTTAAATCGGAAATTTCATGTAATTTACACATCTTGCCTGGAAAAGAATTACCAAGAACTTTTCAACACAACACATGTTCAAAAGAAACCATTTGGTTCATATATAATTTACTCTACGGAGTGATTCATAGGGGCCTACTTATCACCGTCCACGTACTCGAACAGTTTTCGCTAAAGATACAAGTATGTTTACAAGACTGCAAACATTAGAATTATTTGCCCCTTAACAAATCAGACTACATCTCTTGAAATGTCTTCAAACGTAAATTAAAGTAATTCTTCTTAAATGATTACTCTCTTATCTATCTATATATATATATATATATATATATATATACATATAATACACATACTGTCCTACTTTAGTGGGGGGGGGGTTCCACAAATTGCTCAAATCCGATTTAGTGATATTTTCCTGGAAAAAAAAAATATGGCTTAGAAATCAATCCTGCGAGATATGTCATTGGAATCGCCAGCGCAATATTATTTTGTTAATTTATAAGAAATAAATCGCATTTGTCACTTGCTGCCTTTTGCCAGGGTGGGGCGGTACAGGTTTGACAGATCTGCGAGAGCATTATACAGTGCAATTAATATTTCTTCACCGGGGACATGGTGATGTGCACTTTACAATTTCATGTTCAATTTTCCCAAAGAGTACACCTTAGGTGGGGCGGCGGAATTGTGTGTGTGTGTGTGTGTGTGTGTGTGTGTGTGTGTTTTAAGTGTGGGGGTGGGGTAGGGCTCCGGGGCAGCGTTTTTGGCAAGGGTCAATGGTCGATTTTTTAATTATGCTTTTTCCGTTTTCAGTATGCACCAGACCAGATTAATAAATAGGACCATCCAATGCTCTCTATAGAACATCATCATGTTTACCATTAATCATGATGTCAAACATCAATATTCTGATAATTTGAGGTCATTTAACTGTCGAGGTCATCAGAGGTCAAAGGTGGAACTGCATGTGCTCTTTGGAATATATGAAGACAACGTCATTATTGTGTAAGTTCCCTAAAACTCCTTACTACTTTCTCCAAGCCGGCGACCAATTATTGTACAGAGGCGGATAGATATTGGATTGGTCTGTCACCTTCTCTCTGTACTGGTCGGGGGTTAAATACTCACATAGACACCAATCATCACCAAAATTCCAAAAGTAGAAGAAACTAAATATTGTTCCACAACACCAAATGCAAAATGCGTTAGAATGATAAAATTTACATGGATAACACCAATGCTACTAACGGCATATTTACTCCAACGACCTGCCTTCCTGTAGGTCTGAAACAAAAAAACTTCTTCACAAACAAGTTTCTTTCCTCTCAACTTAGTTCAGCATTCCACTCATCACTTAGGAACGTCTTTACGGCTTTTGAGACCATTTCATATACCGTCTTATTCTATGGGAAATGGAGGGATTTAGTAGGGAGAAATGATGCTAGTAGGTGTGGTCACTTATCTCGACATCGGTACGGTCGACGAATGAGGTCCTCGTCTGCATGTCATTGTCGATCTCGTCAGTGTGGCTGGGCCGTCCGTTGAGTGGTATGTTGTCGCGCTCTCATTAGACTCTTCGTCACCATCACTGTCCACTTTGTATCAGTCTGACAGGGCGCTTTACCATCTCCGATGACACCAGTTGACTATTTGGAGTTTGTAATTGCACTCCAAATTGGCGTAAACCAAAGTTTTGTCTTATCGTGACGCACAGTTTCTCCTCATGTGCTGCTGCTCGCGGATTCAGTTACGACAGTCAGATCCTCATCACATTCACAGCGTCGATAAAGATTAGTTGATTGACTTGGAGAGGGCATGATGTACCAAGGAAGGGGAACTCCTGTCTTTATCTCTGTGGTCTCCAACTATTCTCAAAGTTCCTCAAAGTTCCAAAATGCTCTGCAGCCTTTGCTTCACTATATAGTGTGAAGCCACTCCCATTGTGCTTGCCACTATAACTGATTTCTCGGCTCAGACATGTTTTTTTATAACTAATTTACTAACAAACTTCCTTTCTCTAAAGCATGTCATTGGCTCAATCTTATATTGGGGCGTGGTGTTCACTAGAAATTAATTTCTTATTGGTCAAAATGTTCAATTTGCTCCTCCTATTCGTTTCTGTGAGAATTCAATTTTGTAATGATTCATCTCAATTTCTGATTAATTCGCCCACTGTCTGTTAGTTTCTTTATTCACTTCTTCTCTGTAACCACTGGTACAGACTTTATTGTTTCTTGTATATCAAAATGACAAACCAAATGGATATTAGTGTCCTTATAACAACCAACGTCATCGTTGTTCTGGGTCGTTGTCCCTGAATTTGTCTTTGGAGTTCCTGTTTGACCCACTCCACTAAACAATAAATGCTAGAATAGAGGAATACATTCTGGTAGGAGGGCCACCTTCCAGCTCAGAGGGTCATTTATGTTTGGGGATCAGAGGGCAAAAACACGTCATCACGTTATTTCCCGTAATTTGGCGCGGGGCTTTGGGGATGGAGAGTGCTGACCACTAGCGGGGAAAGTAGCCAATGTCAAACTCATAAATTCCTTTCACCATAGAATTTTCTTGGAAGAGAGGGGTTTGAAAAAAAGGGAACAGCTGGAAGGAAGATACTAGTAAATGGTTTTAAAAACTCCTAGAAGAGGAGAATACTTAGCATATTGGTGTCACAGGGTGTCTAGGAAAACGACTGCAGTGATCTGTTTTCTTTTACTCTCTATTCTATTCTATTCTATTCTATTCTATTTTATCCTTTATTATAAACATGTGCTAGTAGCCATCTGGGCTACAATTGTGTTTGCTTTGTACATTCTTTAAAGATCACCAGAGGTCAAAGGTAGAGCCCTGTCTGTGCTCTTCGGAATATGAAGACAATTTCTTGTAAAACAGATATGCTTGTTTTGTACATCTTAACCATGTTTATCATTAATTAATGCCACCACAGATCAATATTATGATATTTTGAGGTCATTGACCTCTAAAGGTCTCCAGAGGTCAGAGGTAGAAACCTGTCTTTGCTCTTTGGAATATGAAGACAGTTTCATTGTAAAACAGATAGCTTGTTTTGCACATCTTAATCATGTTTATCATTACCTAATAACATCACAGATCACTATAATGGTATTTTGAGGTCATTGACCTCTAAAGGTCATCAGAGGTCAAAGGTAGAAACCTGTCAATGCCCTGTGGAATCAGAAGAATTGTAGTACAAATGCATATTTAGTGCAGCGTAACCAACGTCTACGCCTATCTTTCACAAATGCCTTCAAACATAAATATTCTGATATTTGAAGTTCATTGACCTCTGGAGGTCATCAGAGGTCAAATCAGACTTACCTCCCGATCTTAAGATGAATCTCATGGTATGTACTAACACTGGTGAAAGTTTCATGCTTTAGTCAAATTTTGCACAATTCTCATGATTTTGAGGGCTTAACCGATCTACTAAATGGCACAAAACCTGTTATGTGCGGTGTAGCAGTTCACGTGTGGGCAGGGCGAAATCAAGGGCAAAGAAGCGAAGTGCACACCTCAAACTTGATGAAACTTACTCGCCTGTCAAGAAAAGACTTAGAACAAGTTTCGCATCTCCATCCATTGAACAGAGTAACGCTAGCACATGTTTCTTTTGTGATAGAATTATCAGTCATGACCAAACAGTTTGCAATGCAGCAACATTCAATCTAGATTCCAATGTTCGAATGATGGCGACAGAACTGAGAGATGCAAAACTCCTGGCTAAATTGTCAGTACGTGATATGACGGCATCAGGTGCTGATGTATATCACAAGAAGTGCCTGACTGCTCTCCACACCAGATACAGATCGTTTGCAAGAAAAAAAGAGGGAGCCAGTTCAAGTGAAACCATGCAACCAGAATCAGTAGCATTGGGCGAACTGATATCCAACTTGGAAGAAATGAAGTGTAAAGATGATAGTTACACTCTGATCAAGTTATCCGATCTTACCAAGCTTTACAACGAACGTCTGATACAACCAGGAGGCAATATTTCAAAGAACATCAATTCAACTCACCTTATGAACAAGCTTCTCAGACAGCTGCCACAACTTGAGGCACATAAAAGCAATCTTGAAGTGGTGCTGACATTCAAAGAGGATATTGGTGAGGCTCTACTGAATGCTCGTAGACAACGCTCAGATGACGACGCAGTCATTCTCATGAGAGCTGCGCAGATTGTGCGCAAAGATATTTTGCAAAGGCAATATCATTTCAATGGATCCCTAGTTGAGGAATCATACAACAACGCCCCACCATCATTGACAGCGTTGATGCAAATGATCCTTGCTGGAACAAGTATACAGAAACAGACGGCGATGAACAGAAGCTTGAGCGTCCCTGTACAATCCTTGACCCAACTTGTAACGTTCAACACCGTAAAAAGAGGGAGGGCGGAGACTGCCGCAGGAGGCTTACGTCACAACTTGGAGCGTGAAACATCACTGCCCCTTTACCTGGGTCTCCTCATTCATAGCAAAACAAGAAAACGGGATCTCGTTGACGTTCTTTTTCAACGTGGTTTGTCTGTTTCCTACGAACGCATACTGCAAGTATCCACAGATGAGGCCAACAGAGTTATCGAGATATACCGACAGGACGGGGTGGTGTGTCCGACTGCATTGCGAACTGGGTTGTTCACAACAGGAAACCTAGACAACATAGATCACAACCCATCATCAGTATCAGCACGAAGTTCATTTCATGGAACCGCGATATCACTGACGCAACATGTGTCACAGGACAATCGAGGTACCATTCGAAATCATGAGAATGTTGCTGAGAGTGAGAAGAAAACGCGTCCCAAAGCCATAACCGCCTTGCCTGAATCTTATTGTGATGCCCCTCCTGCAGCATTTCCATCTCATCTTCCTATTCCAAGGAAACCCAAGACTCCGCCCACTCCAAGTGTGTCCATTGGACTACAGGACAAAGAAAAAGAGTGGCTTTCGTTTGTACAAAGTCTGCTGGAGATGAAAGCTCATGAGCGTGAAGAGAATATCTCCTGGTCAGCGTACATGGCACATCTACAGGATGAAGCTCCTCGGCCACCTGCAATTACTGGGTTGTTACCTCTTTTTCGAGAGAGTGCTCACACACTAACAATGGTGAAACATGGCATGAACCTAATCAAGCAGGCAACCGAATTAGTTAACCCAAGACAAGTTCCGGTTCTGACAGTTGATCAACCCATCTATGCTAGAAGATCCAGTGGACATGGCCAAGCATGTATGGTGAAGACAAATTTGTGGTGATGCTTGGAGGACATCATGTGGAGATGGCTTTGCTAAAGGTGATCGGCGACTTCCTCGATGGGAGTGGTTGGACTAGTGTAATGACCAGTGCAGGTGTATCAACAGAAGGAAGAGCTGAGAGTCTTCAGAAAGGTTCGCAAACATCGCGGCCACAATGGGCACACCAAGTCACCGCGGCATCATTGTACGCTTTGCAGCGAAAAGCATATAATGACTACCAAACGACATGTGCAACTGAGAATTTGCGAACATTTGTGACCGTGCACCTCAAAACGAACATAAAGTCGCACACACTGATTTGCGTGAGGACTGAAAATAAGTGAAATGGGTCAACCTAGCGGAACTTGACTTTTTCATATTTTCTGAAAGAGCGGGTCTTCTTTTACATTATGTTAAAAATTGGTATCATAAAACGGGCAGGAAAGTGTGTTTTTTAGCAGTTTATCTCGAACATTTTTGGTAGAATAGTGTGATTAGGTGTATCTTTAGAGTCCCTTTTTCATTTCTGAAAAACCTTGTCCACACTCTTCACTTTCAACTCTAATAACTTTTGAAAGGATAGAGGAACGAGGAATGCTTATTTTCAGTTTAATCTGATAATCCCTTCATTGATGTTACTCTGGTGGTTTACTTCCTGTTTTTTGTACCATGCATCGCACAGCCAGCACGGTTTGGTAAAGATTAAGCGCTTGAATAGACACTGTACTTCAGAGCCTCTTTTCTCAGTTCACACTTTTCCTGAGTTTGTGCTTTCTTTCCAATATTTAGATAGGTTAGGAGAGTCCATTTGATTTGAGTTATACATCATTTTAAAGCTTAAAGTCTGCTCTTTCAGAATATGGTCTTAACTAAAAATTCATGTCTGGCGACTTTTTGTTGTTTTGAGGTGCAGGGTCACATTTGATCTTTGGAGCCAGAAGATGGCTAGAGAGTATCCCCAGTTTTGTTACTGGAACAAAGTCCTGCAGTTGGAGTGTCTTCTTTTGGCATTCATTAGATCACAACGGGAAGCAAACTACTTGCTGTATGTGGAGACCCTCACGGCAATTATCCCATGGATGTTTGCCATGGATCACTTCCATTACGCCAGATGGTTAACAGTTCATGTAACGGACCTTCAGGAACTTCCCAACAATGCCGAGGACGTCTACCATGCATTCGTCGAGGGGAATTTCGTAACTCAGAAGTCATCACACAAGTTCTCCTGTCTGGCACACGATCAGATACACGAACAACAGAACTCCATAGTGAAAGGTGATGGTGGAATCATTGGGATCACCGAAAATGAAGCAGCTCTTCGCCGGTGGATGGTGGCTGGCTCAGAAATAGCAAGAATAGTCAGTGAATTTGAGGACCAGCTTCAGACTCAGAAGGAAACTAATGTCCGCCACCACGAACAATTGCCTAGTTTCCAGAAATCGTTTGCATCAGACCTCAGCAATGCAATCGATTCGTTCGAGAAACTAGGAAAACCTTTCAAAGAAGAGAGTAAGGACCTGTATGTGCTTGACAACAAGGTCATCATGCCTGATGAGGTGATTGCCGCAATGCGATCCGTTGAGGAAACTGACAAAGCACAATTTGCGGAATTTGTTGAGAAGAGAATCCAAGACCCATATGTCGATTTCTATGAGAACATCAGAAAGAACAATCTTGCACTGTTTAAATCAAAGACAAAGAAATCACCTAGAAAGTCTCAGACAAACATCGCACACGTGAAAAGTAATGTTGAGCTGTTCTCTCGCATGTACATTTCATGCCAAGCTAGGGATGGTGATCTTGACGCTTTCTTTGAACACGAGTGTCATGGTTGGCCCCCGGCACTGGCTGAAAATATCAGCACAATGCGCCCGGCAACCAGAAAAGCTGATCTTGTACCATGTCTGGAAGCCTTAGCACCACGACCTCATGATACACCCAAGACAGAAGTTTTCCTTGTCGATGGGGCTGCCTTAGTACATCAGTTAGATCCCAAGAAGGCCAACAGTGTGGTGAATACATTTGGTGACTACGCAAGGAAGCAGTTCCTTCCATACATTGCTCGAAAATTAAACGAGAAAACAGTGAAGCGTGTCGACGTGGTGTGGGACACCTATAGAACGGACAGTCTCAAAGGTGGTACCAGGCTTCGTCGTAGAACTGGCACACCTCTCCATCTAACTGAACAGACATCCGTGCCACAAAACTGGGGCAGCTTCCTTCTTCTAGATTCGAACAAAAAGTCATTGTTCAGTTTCCTTGCAGCTGCTCTGCAAATGATGATGGTTCCAGACGGAAAGACACTACTTACAACACATGAAGACGAGGTTAAATCAAAGCCCGCTTCTGATGTTTGTCAAATTCAACCATGTACACACGAAGAAGCTGATTCGAGAATGCTGCTCCATGCTTGGCACGCATATCTGAAGGGCTACCGAAGTATCACCATTCAAGCAACTGACACGGATGTGGTTGTGTTGGCTATCGCAATGGCGAGCAAAATGGAAGGTTGTGCAATGTGGTTGGCATTTGGTCATGGTAAGAACTTTAGGCACATTGCTGCTCACACTATTTCGACTCACATTAGTCCTGAACGCTCATGGGGGCTTCTCTTCCTGCACGCTGTTTCCGGATGCGGTACTGTTTCTGCTCTCTCTGGCTTTGGCAAAAAGAAAGTGTGGGACACATGGAATTCCGTGCCAAACTTGACGGAGGTCTTCAGTCGTCTCTCAAATGCACCAGCAGAAGTGACAAACAATGACATGGACAACATAGAGAGGTTGTTCGTTGTCCTGTACAGTAGAACCTCCCCTCTTAAGAAAGTGAACGAGGCTCGCAAACAACTGTTTACTCAGGGAAGCCGAAAACTGGAGAATATTCCACCTACAAGGGAGGCTCTTCGTCAACATGTGAAAAGGGCAGTTTTCCAGGCTGGTCACGTATGGGGACAGTCCCAAGTTGCAAACCCAGAGCTGCCTTCGCCTGCAGATTGGGGATGGGCGAAAAATGACGATGATGTCTGGCATCCATTCTGGACAGTAATGCCAGAAGCGTCAAAAGGGTGCCGAGAGCTGGTCAAGTGCAAGGGTAAAAAACGGTGTGCTGGAAATTGCAGATGTTCCGCAGCCAATCTACCATGCACAGAACTATGTGTCTGCTCAGGGCAATGCTTTCGTGATGAGCTGTAGAAGATGAGATCGAGAAGGAGTTCCTTGTTCTCATTTGAAAATGTGACTGAAGAAGATATTGTGACAGCTGTTAAAAGTATGCCAATGAAAACTTACTCATATGGAATGGACACTATACCAATAACATTGGTAAAACCTGATATGCGTATAATTCCAAAACCACTTCGGAATATATGTAATCTTTCATGCATTTGTGGTTGCATTCGAGAACAATGAGAGGTCTCAAAAGTTATGCCAGTGTATAAAAGTGGCAGTCAAAGTGAGATGGGTAATTAAGAACCCATATCTATTTAATCTGTTATTACAAAGGTAATTGAAAAACTCAACTTTAAGCAGTTGTGTGATTATTTGAATAGAAATCATATCATAAACCCAAATCAATCGGGCTTCAGACATGTCCATTCCACTATGACTACTTTCCTTATTGTGTCAAAGAAGAAATGCTCCATAACTTAGATAAGGATGAAATGATTGGAATGGTCTCCACTGACCTCATAAAGACATACGAAATTTTGTGAAGAATTCATATTATGTAAGACAAGAACAGAAGTTGGGAAAAGAACTCTTTCTATTCAAGGAGGCCAGAGTTGGAATCGGTTAGCTTATGATTTGAAATGTAGGCTCTCTCTGTCCAGTTTCAAACGAGCTCTTGAAATATCTCTTCTGCAGCCTAAGCAACTGCTCAGGATTTTTTTTCTCTCTTTTAGGACAATGCTTTCGAGATGAGCAGTAGAAGATGAGATTGAAAGGGAGTTCCTTGTTCTCATTTGAAAATGTGACTGAAGAAGATATTGTGACAGCTGTTAAAAGTATGCCAATGAAAAACTCATATGGAATGGACACTATACCAATAACATTGGTAAAACCTGATATGCGTATAATTCCAAAACCACTTCGGAATATATGTAATCTTTCATGCATTTGTGATTGCATTCGAGAACAATGAGAGGTCTCAAAGTTATGCCAGTGTATAAAAGTGGCAGTCAAAGTGAGATGGGTAATTAAGAACCCATATCTATTTAATCTGTTATTACAAAGGTAATTGAAAAACTCAACTTTAAGCAGTTGTATGACTATTTGAATAGAAATTATATCATAAATCCAAATCAATCAGGCTTCAGACATGTCCATTCCACTATGACTACTTTCCTTATTGTGTCAAAGAAAAAATGCTCCATAACTTATATAAGGATGAAATGGTTGGAATGGTCTCCATTGACCTCATAAAGGCATACGAAATTTTGTGAAGAATTCATATTATGTAAGACAAGAACAGAAGTTGGGAAAAGAACTCTTTCTATTCGAGGAGGCCAGTGTTGGAATCGGTTAGCTTATGATTTGAAATGTAGGCTCTGTCTGTCCAGTTTCAAACGAGCTCTTGAAATATCTCTTCTGCAGCCTAAGCAACTGCTCAGGATGTTTTTTTTTCTCTCTCTTTTAGGACAATGCTTTCGAGATGAGCAGTAGAAGATGAGATTGAAAAGGAGTTCCTTGTCCTCATTTGAAAATGTGACTGAAGAAGATATTGTGACAGCTGTTAAAAGTATGCCAATGAAAAACTCATATGGAATGGACACTATACCAATAGCATTGGTAAAACCTGATATGCGTATAATTCCAAAACCACTTCGGAATATATGTAAGCTTTCATGCATTTGTGCTTGCATTCGAGAACAATGAGAGGTCTCAAAAGTTATGCCAGTGTATAAAAGTGGCAGTCAAATTGAGATGGGTAATTAAGAACCCATATCTATTTAATCTGTTATTACAAAGGTAATTGAAAAACTCAACTTTAAGCAGTTGTATGATTATTCAAATAGAAATTATATCATAAACCCAAATCAATCAGGCTTCAGACATGTCCATTCCACTATGACTACTTTCCTTATTGTGTCAAAGAAGAAATGCTCCATATAACTTAGATAAGGATGAAATGGTTGGAATGGTCTCCATTGACCTCATAAAGGCATAAGAAATTTTGTGAAGAATTCATATTATGTAAGACAAGAACAGAAGTTGGGAAAAGAACTCTTTCTATTCAAGGAGGCCAGAGTTGGAATCGGTTAGCTTATGATTTGAAATGTAGGCTCTCTCTGTCCAGTTTCAAACGAGCTCTTGAAATATCTCTTCTGCAGCCTAAGCAACTGCTCAGGATGTTTTTTTTTTCTCTCTTTTAGGACAATGCTTTCGAGATGAGCAGTAGAAGATGAGATTGAAAAGGAGTTCCTTGTTCTCATTTGAAAATGTGACTGAAGAAGATATTGTGACAGCTGTTAAAAGTATGCCAATGAAAAACTCATATGGAATGGACACTATACCAATAACATTGGTAAAACCTGATGTGCGTATAATTCCTAAACCACTTCGGAATATATGTAATCTTTCATGCATTTGTGCTTGCATTCGAGAACAATGAGAGGTCTCAAAAGTTATGCCAGTGTATAAAAGTGGCAGTCAAAGTGAGATGGGTAATTAAGAACCCATATCTATTTAATCTGTTATTACAAAGGTAATTGAACTTTAACCAGTTGTATATGATTATTTGAATAGCAATTATAATTAAACCCAAATCAATCAGGCTTCAGACATGTCCATTCCACTATGGCAACTTTCCTTATTGTGTCAAAGAATAAATGCTCCATAACTTAGATAAGGATGAAATGGTTGGAATGGTCTCCATTGACCTCATAAAGGCATTCGAAACTTTGTGAAGAATTTATATGATATAAGGCAAGAACAAAGGTTGGGAAAAGAACTCTTTCTATTCGAGGAGGCCAGTGTTGGAACCGGTTAACTTATGATTTGAAATGTAGGCTCTCTCTGTCCAGCTTCAAACAAGCTCTTGACATATCCCTTCTGTAGTCAAAGCAACTGCTCAGGATTTTTTTCTCTCTTTTTTTCTCTTTCTGTCTCTATTTGATATTGTCGAAATATTATGTTACTGTAGCTTTTTGTTCTGTTTTCGTTTTTTTCTTTTGCTCTACTTTTTAAAAATGTTTCGTTGTTTTTGTTGTTACCTGACACTTGTCACTTTCTTTATTACTATTTATGTAGTTTGTATCTATTTCTGCTATTTTTATGTTGCTCAGATATACTCGGATTTGCAGAAGAACAGCTTTGCTGGAGCAAATTGCCGTAATTAAAATAAAATATACTGAAACTGATGCCGAAACTGAAACGTATGGCTGCACAACTGTTGATTATATGGCCTACACAATGCATAAGAAACGTGTGCAGCAATGCTGCAACAAAATTTCCCTCTATATGCCATTTGGCACTCAAGATAGGGGATTTCATGATTTTCGTCTGGGCGGCCATATTGAAATTCAAGATGGCGGCCATGCAGCTTGCCGGACATTTTCAATTTATCCATTATTCAATCCAACATGTTAACATACTTTTGTGTGCTAAATGCCAATGGCTCTTCATTTACAACTCGATCAAGATAGGGATTTTCAACACTTTGTCTGGGCGGCCATATTGGAATTCAAAATGGCGGCCATGCAGCTTGTCTGGCATGACAAATTTGTCTTTTATTTACTTTTGTATGTTCACATACCTTGGTGCACCAAATTTAAGCTCCGTTTGTCATTTAGAACTCAAACTAGGGCTTTTCAACGTTTCTTCTTGGCGGCCATCTTGGAATTCAAAATGGCGGCCGTGTGGTTTGTTAGACATCAAATATCAATCCATTATTGAACTGAGAATGTCGAAATACCCCTGTGTAGCAAATACCAGTGCTACAGGTCACGTGGAACCAAAGATATAGGGATTTCGTCGTTTCGTCATGGCGGCCATATTTGAATTCAAAATGGCGGCCGACTCAGTGGTCAGATCTCTTGGATCCGGCAATTTTTGAAATCAGCGCCCCAAAATACCCCTATATGCAAAATTTCATACTTTCCGCCGGATGTGAGCATTTCGACCAATTTTTGTTACATATCTGCCCCACTAATAAAAGTACACTGAGAAAAAGACGTTGAATTTTCGACCCATTCTATAAAACAAATAACGCACAGGTTTAAGTCCGTGACGTTGGTGGAGATGCAAGTCACTGTCGGGTATTCACAGTAGGCGCGGTCGCGGTAGGCACGGTCGCACTGGCAAAAGATCGTGAAGTTTGCTCGTCCGTCCAGACTGGCAGCTAAACTTTTCATCTTAAAGTTCCCGAAGTCTGGGTCACTGGTGCACCTGGGCGAGAAAGAAGAAAGAGCGCGCCGTCTGGCAGGTAGTGATCGTGAAGTAACAATACACACACGTACGTCACAATTACCGTGAGCTTCGGAGGCACCGCCCGCAAGCAGAAAGTAGTCTGGTCGACGTCACAATCTTCGCAAGGTTACAGTTGCAAAAACAACAAAAACACTGCGCAAAGATTTAAGGGTCCCTGAAATCCAAATGCATGTTGATTTGTGTCGGTTTATGACACCCTCAACATCACTTTTGCGGTGAAGCGAATATCTAGAAACATTCCCTATATCTTTAACGATTTTTTTTCTTCTATTTTTCTTCAGATTACTTGGGAACGTCCACAAAAAATCCTCCCAAACCAATATTCCTCAGATAACCTCATCTGTTAATCATTGCTAAAGTACTGAAATGTATAACGAAAGACATTGGAATGCACCTTCCCCTCGACTCAGCATAACTTGCATGTTTCTGTGATATTAATGTGACTATGACAAAAGACACGGCTAGGAAATCTGTGGAATATTGGTTTGGAAGGATTTTTTGTGGACATTCCCAAGTAATCTGAAGAAAAATAGAAGAAAAAATCTTTAAAAACGTATGGAATGTTTCTAGATATTCGTTTCACCGCAAAAGTGATGTTAACCGTATCATAAATCAACACAAATCAACGTGCATTTGGATTTCAGGGGCCCTTTAAGGAGAATGGCCCAAACATTACCCAAAGATTGAGAAGATTGGCGGAGGTCGGGAAATATATCTAGTTTGAGTGGGAGGTTTTGCGAGAAGTTCGGTCACACTGGCTAAACTTCGAGATCTATATAGATACTGATCTTAAACTTCGCGATCTTCTGCCAGTATAACGTTGTGCAATATACACTCGAGTGCGCTGCATCTCCACTAACGCACTCTTCTTACCTGTGCATCATTGACATATCTTATTATTTCATTAATCGTGGACACGCTTTATGAGCGTATCACCTATTGTCTTTGGAATAATTAACCTTCGAAATATCAAACCTGATTTCATTTCGGATTAAGATCCTTCTGAATAACGAACCTTCGGAATAACGAGTAATTGTGACCATGCAAATTACTGACCAAGTTGATATTTTCAAAGATTATATTTGAATGGGAAAATGGCTCTTGAAACACCATGTCATGATTTGATTTTATTGATATCAAAGTCTTTTTATTAAATATACAGTGACCAGACTTGTAACATCGATATCCACACCAACATGCACACACACACACACACACACACACGCACGCAAACACACACACAAACACGCGATGCTACAGAATTGGAATGCTTCTTCAGATACAAAACAAAGGAACTCGTGTGTGTATGCATGTATATCTTCTTTGACTTGTTTGCCAACTACCATTTATCTTTTGCACACTTGGATGTATGCTTATGATATAATTCCTTATTTATTCTGTGTTATGTTTTGTTGGAAAAAATGAAAATAAATGAATTGAATTGAATCGAATTGAATGGAATTTGTACTTAGGAAAAGGGCCTTGACATGAATATCATCAAATCACGACACTACATTTTTCAGGGTCATCTTCACACTCAAATGTATAGCTTCTTGAATATCATTGTTAACCCAAGTTTCATAATATAGACCACTACGAATAATGTATCAACTTGCGGGTATACGAAAATTTATAATCAGCTACCCATTTCTGCACGCAATACATACACATTTTTTCCTCTCTCTCTTTGCTTTATATCTCTGAAACTGAGGTCGTTACATTAAGATTTCAATTATTTTGTTTACTTTGTTCAATCCACATTGTCTTATTCACATTATTTCTCTCACTAAAGAAAGTGAGATGTACTTTCATTGTCGAAAAACGGAAATAAATTCGAACTTAAACGTGAACTTGAACTGTTTTTTACTGAATGGTCATTTACTGTATTTCGTGTGCATTTAGAACTCGACGAATCAAACATATCTCGAGACTAAAGGAGCATTCGGGGAGAACAGACCTCCGATAAGCAGCCATGATTGGAATATCGCCATTTCACAGGCAGTATCTTCAACACAACCATCTACACAATACATTTCAGAGGCAAACAAAACTTACTATATTGAAATGTACACAACTCACTGTTTGTGATATTACAGCCGATCATATTCCCTTAAGACCCCATGGCCTTTAACCTTTGACGTCATAACCCCTGGATTTATGTGATTCTTTCTTACTTCATTATGAACACAGCCTGTAGGCCCAAGTTGGATGAAAATCAGACCATTCATTGCTGAGTTATTTGGAGCATGAGCTTCTGTATAATATGTCGTTTAAGACTCCTTTGACCTCTGAGCTGTGATTTCATGACCCCTAAATTATACTGTTTCATTTCTACTTCATTATGATCACACACGCTGCAAGCTTGGTGAAAATTCGATCTTCTGTTTCAGAGTAATTAGGAATTCCAGAGTAATTAGGAAATAAAACCTATCTAATGTCCTTCATGACCCCCATAACCTTTGAGCTCTGACCTTACAAAATCCATTCTTTTGGACTGAAAAAAAATCCAATAATCCATTCTTGAGCTATTGGAAGATTAAGTTGATTTTGTGTCCTTTTACCCAATGGCCTTTGACTTTTAACATTTAACTTCATAACCCCCAAATCAATTTTTTCTCACTTCATTATGAACACACCCTGCAAGTTTGGTGCAAATTCAATCATCAGGGTTTTTTTTTTTTTTTTTTTAGTTATGAGGAGATTACTCTTGGTTCTTTTTTATTGCCGTTTGACCTTTTATATACCTCGTGACACCAAATTAAATCGTTTCCGTCTTACTCCTTTATAATCACAGTGTTGTGGTATTTACAACATATGCATCAAAAGATTGCAGGCTCACTGATATCTTGAGAGCACCATTGTTCTACGGATTTCTTACGGTCACTATTTGGCATTTGCGGATGAAAGGAAAACCCGGAACGGGTGAACAGCTGGCTTTCTTGTACTCACCTCAGTGATATACTGGCTGGTAAATCTTTCTAAATCTTTTTGGAAATGTTATTACATGCATGTTCTCTATTATCAAAGCTTCCCATGCCTCTTATGTTTCTGTCTGTGTGTGCGTTTGTGTGCGTACTCGTTTTATGTTCTGTTTCCCGAGGATTATGTCAAATTGTCTCGTTGCATTATTACTATAATTTTCACGACTCACGAGGGGACTGCATTCTACAAGCTTGGCTTTTTAGCAGTCCCCTCCAGTTCCGACCTTTTCTTTGTTATGATTCAGTCACATTTTGTCCATGTATTTCTTCAACTAAAGTATGCTTATTGATTCATGTAAACAAATAACGTGTACCTAAATTTCATTTGGAAATGTAAAAGTTACATTGTACTTAATTTGTTTATATGCAACTGTCATATTGTACGCTTTGGCCGGAAATGAAATGAAAATTAAATGAAAGGAAATGAATAAGGATTCACATCTCGAGTTTTTGGTGTGTGTGTGTTTTTGCACTCTTGTTCAAATCGTATAATTACACCATGTTGTTACAATCGCTATTGACAACTGTTCGTACGTCTGCAGAATGTGGTTGTTTGTTTTCGCTATCTGTACTTGAGCAGTATCTTTTATTGTCCCCGGGTATCTTTGCCTTTCATTTTTGTTTTCTTTATTTTGGTCCTATGTTGCACCCGTGTCCTCATCTGTTTTTTACACTCTGTTCAGAACTCGGGACCTACGCTTAACAAGTTTGCTTATAAGTAGGTTCCGTCATATTTCTTTACAGCATTTATACATAGAGCCAAACCTACAAAGATTGACCGCCATGTTTTATATTTTTACAATTATTTACTGTGCATCCAAGCCGTGTATTGTGATTCACTTCGTTTTAGTATACTTGATATACATTCTTTCATTGAGAAATATGAAAATAAATTGAATTGAATTGAATTGAAAACCCAGGTTTAGTGCTTCAAAGTGGTCCTAGTGAATTAGTCATGTTAGGGATGGAAGCAACTTATATTAAAAAAAAATATCAGTAACTAGTATAACAATTATAAGCATTGTTAAATATACAAAATGTGAACAAAACGTGTACTGAATTTTTTCTGGAATAAACCGTGTACAGTAATTTTTAAAGAAAATTTTAGAAAGTTTTAGAATTTGAGAAAATTGGTATCTCCGTATTTGCGTGGCTTCACTGCGAAATTTTTAGATGATAGGATGTTTTTTGATATAATTCAATCTATGCATATGTGTCGAATGTGATAACTCGAAATCTTTTTAATCACTGCTCCTCAAGATAAACAATGCCTTTATAAAAGAATACATTGACTTTAGATTTCGAATATCACAAGGAAGAGAGTTTCAACGTTTTAGGATTATGAAACTAAAAATTTCAGATTTTCTTGTAGGATGAGAGTGTATGTCCTTGTTCAACTGAAATCATTAGAAAAAGGGAAGATTATAACTGACTGTTAAACAAAAAAGACAGACCGACAAACTTCGAAACTGAACACATAATCTCTACCGGCCGTATGTCTCGCCTATACTGACGAAGGCAAGTCTCCACAAAGCTTTTTGCCAAGGCTCTCTCGCTGTATGCTGGTGACCAAATAGGGGCGAACGAAGCGAGCTCGATCAGCTGTGTTGGAGAGCTCGGCTGGGCTCGCTTAATTCGCTCACCAGTTTGTATACTAGTCTAGTGGGATGTCTGAAAAAGGGCTCTCTGAAATGGTGTCAGAGGCATTTTTTAGTAAAAGTTGGGAACCGGTCTCTTTCACCTAATTTGAGTATGCTGAATCCGAAAAATCCGGTTCCCAAGCGAAATTCGCCGATCTTGACCATCTAATTTGCATAAACAAAATGGCTGCCAAGCCACAGAAATTATCAGTTTCAGATTTTCAGACCTCAAAATCAACCAGTAAAAATTATGAATTTGGGTAACATTCTGTGTGAGATGTCAAGTTTTAAGCCTCATGGTGAATTGTAAAGTTATTTGGGATTATTTGAAAGCAAAATTAGAGTACACCTCTTTGATGTGACTATTTTCTCACCCAAATACCAAAGTTTGTGATCCAAAGAACCTGCCTCTTGTCTAATCCTAGAAATATGATGTGATTGGCTATTGAAATAAACTGGTGTATGTTGTTCACAGTCTGAGGTTGAGACTACCTTCATTACTTCCACTCTTGCTCTCACCCTCTCTACTTTCAGCTCTATTTCTCTCTCCTCTCTAATAACAGCAACCCTCTGTTCTTCCAATGCAACACTATCTATCTTCTTTCTCTTATCTGATGTAAGACCACACTGGATGCATTCCTTGCTGACCACGACCCCTTCCCACTGCATACACTGTATATAAGAAAGTAACAGCCAGCAGTGATAGCCACTACTTTTTGTGACTCTCATTTGGGTAGCCATGCCTCTTACAAATGTGCAGAAGCAACGCCGCTTCAGAGCAAAACTCAAAGCTACTGGACAATATGAGGAATATAAACAGCAGCACAGAGAGGAGGTCCGGAAATCTAGAGTTGCAAGGAAAGCCGCTGAAACAAACCTTCCAAAGGCTGTGAGAGAACGTGTGGCAGAGGAAAGAAGGGAATCTACCAGAAAGCGAGTTGCAGAATGGAGAAAACGCAACAAGGAAAAGAAAGAACAGGCATCCACTCAAGAACAGAAAAAAAAGATCACCGTTTAGTAGTGCTCAGGCCTATGCAAAGGCTACAGCTCGGGCTAGGAGAATGCTTCCGCAAACACCAAAAAGAAGAAAGGCAGTATGCCGTAATCTCTACGACACTGAATGTGATGCATCAACACCCACATCTTCCAAAGAAAGACAGAATAAAAGCTATGATTCTCTGCGCCTCAACCAAGAAACTGTAGATCTTGTTCACAATTTTTATGAGCGTGATGACATCAGTCGACAAGCTCCAGGAAGGAGAGATGTCATCACTGTCAGAGAGGGCCAAGGAAAAAAGATAAAGATACAAGCTAGGCACCTGACATCATCAATTTTGGAAACACATGCTCTTTTCTGCAAGGAGTACCCAGATGTGAAAGTGGGAAAAAGCAAGTTTGCTGAACTTCGCCCCAAGCATGTCTAACTTTCAAGCAAGCTTCCCCACAATGTTTGCTTATGCAAATATCACGAGAACTTCATCATGGCTATTAACGCTCTTCACAAAGCATCATCATCATGTCCCCCATACTCCCATGGGCTACCAGAAAGATTCTTGTGTAGTGAACCTACACGAGCTTGCTGGATGAATGAGTGCGATTCATGTAAGGATGGTGCTGGATTCAGAAGAATCATGAACTATGACACTGCTGATGCCCAGTGGTATGTTTGGAAGACTGCAGAAGACAACCGACTGATGAAAGCTGTTGAGGAGGGCACCACACATGACCTAGCTGATTACATCTGCAGTTTGGTGCCCCAGTTTCTTGAACATACATACATAAAGCGTCACCAGGCATCTGAGTACCAGATATGCAAGGAAAGAGCAACCAGCAATGCTGATCCTGATGAAGCCCTCATTCAGATTGATTTCAGTGAAAATTACACCTGTGTCGCTCAAGATGAGATCCAGAGTGCCCACTGGAATCAAAGGCAAGTTAGCCTTTTTACAGTGGCAGTGTGGCATTATGGGTCTCAGCACTCCTACGTCATCACATCAGACAATCTTGCCCATGGAAAGGAAACTGTGATTGCTTATCTTGACAAGGCGTTGGATGGCTTACCAGATAATGTAAAGAAAGTTTCCCTCTGGTCAGATGGCCCAGCATCACAGTTCAAGAACAGATACATTGCAGCATCACTGGACACACTGCAATGCAAGCACAAACTCCAGATTCAATGGAACTTTTTTGCCACATCCCATGGCAAGGGACCAGTGGACGGAATAGGTGGATCTGTGAAACACCATGTGTGGGGAAAAGTAAGGGCCAGAAAAGCAATTGTGAGTGATGCTGCTACATTTGTTGCTGCAGTGGAGGACATGAAGGGTGTAACAGCAGCAGTCCTTACCCAAGCTGAAATCAAGGCAAGAAATGCATCTCTTCATCTTGATGTCATATTTGAAACCGCACAGCCCATCCCAAGAATCGCAAGCATGCATTGTATCCAGTTGTCAAATGCAGGGGAGATCTCAACATTCCTGATTTCTGCGGATGCAGGTAGTCAAGCTCAACCAGAGTCAGAGGTGGCAGAGGAGAACCCTTCTATTGGAGACTGGTATGCAGTGGAATATGACGGAAGAATGTATCCTGGAGAAGTCGTTGCTGTCGGCCAAGAGAATGACTATCAAGTGTCTGTTATGGAGCAAGCTGGGAAGTACTGGAAATGGCCCAACCCACGTGATGTCATCTTTTACTTGAGAGAAAAGATGTCTAAGAAACTAGATGCACCAGCTATTGCTAATAATCGCGGACACTTTAAATTTACAGACACATTTTAATCAGCTGTACAACTGTATCTATAGTACAGTCAAAATGCGGATTGAAATGACATGGACAATATCAAGGAGGAGAGCTCAACCTGAACATTTGATTTGGATTTTGTGTCTATGTATTGTGTAGCTCATCTGAACTCTATATTCTAATCACGTTTGTCTTAATAAGTGCTTCTTTCATTGATGCTGGGGCAAGAAATTGAACATGTTTGCTTTACATTTTTTTCATTTTGCGGAGAAGCCAGCTCTCATGCATTAAGTTAATACATAACATTACATATTGTCCAATATGAAAAAAGAGGGGCAAACTTATTAAGAATGTCCCTGTTATCTTAAATACATTTTTAAAGACACAGAAACTTGAATCCCACACAAATTATTGATTTTTTAGTGAAATTTTTGTTGTTGACCATTCATGGACAAAATGTAACGTGAGTAACCGTAACGTGAGTAACCGCTTTATCTGCACCCCTAGTAAAAACCATGCATTCCTTATTTTTTATACCATATACAAAATTTGTCTCACTAATGTGCTTCTTTGAAATGAGTATAATCAACTTCCATGAAAGCTTGGTATGGGGACACTTTTCACTTTTGTCGACTTTTCATTTTATGCATGTCCAAATCGTGTAACGTGAGTAACCGACACATTTTAAAGATTTGTCAAGAGCATAATGACATTTCCCAAGTTTTGTTTTTATACAAGGGATAGTCAGACTGTGTACTTTGTTGTGATAAAAAATTGTATGGTTCATATCTGTGATAAGGGAGTTACAGCTCCAAGAATGAGTCAAGGTGTCTCCAAATGTAACGTGAGTAACCGTGGAATAGCCCAGATGAACAAGGTCAATGAGCTCGACATCAAATGTGACACTGCACCTCAAAACAAACAAAAAGTCGCCAGACATGAATTTTAAGTTAAGACCATATTCTGAAAGAACAGACTTTAAGCTTTAAAATGATGTATAACTCAAATCAAATGGACTCTCCTAACCTATCTAAATATTGGAAAGAAAGCACAAACTCAGGAAAAGTGTGAACCGAGAAAAGAGGCTGTGAAGTACAGTGTCTATTCAAGCGCTTACCAATACCAAACCGTGCTGGCTGTGCAATGAATGGGACAAAAAACAGGAAGTTAACCACCGGAGTAACAACAATGAAGGGATTATCAGATTAAAGTGAAATTAAGCATGCCTCATTAACACAGTCTGTCCATAATTAATGCCAACTTTCAAAGCAGTAGCACTATTCCTTCAAAAGTTATTAGAGTTGAAGGTGAAGAGTGTGGACAAGGTTTTTCAGAAATGAAAAAGGGATTCTAAAGACACACCTAATCACACTATTCTACCAAAAATGTTCGAGATAAACTGCTAAAAAAAACACTTTCCTGCCCGTTTTATGATCCCAAATTTTAGCATAATGTAAAAGAAGACCCGCTCTTTCAAAAAATATGAAAAAGTCAAGTTCGGCTAGGTTTACCCATTTCACTTATTTTCAGTCCTCACGCAAAATCAGTGTGTGCGACTTTATGTTCGTTTTGAGGTGCACGGTCACAAATATAGTAGGCCCACAAGCTGTGCGGTCCGCGAACTCGACACTCGACGAAAACAAGGCCCACGAGATTAATATATGTATTACATCAGAAAGCTTAATCTATTCAGTGTAGGTCTTGTGGACCTCCCCCTCCCCCCATGTGTCGGACCCTTATGGGCCTGGTTTGCCTATACTATAAGCAGGGCTCGACACTAACGGTGGCCCGGTGGCCCGGGGCCACCAAAAACGCACATCGGGCCACCAAAATTTCAGAAATGAAGACTTTGGTGGCCTGATCGCGCCACCAAAAAATGTCGGATGTTTGCCTTTGGGCCACCAAAAATAAAAGTTAGTGTGGAGCCCTGCTATAAGTGTCAAGCTCATGGGCAATGCTACCTAGTTTCGAGCTGGCGGGTCTGTGTAGGTCAGTGTCAAGCTCGCGGGCTGTATGGTTCCGATGAATAACTCATGGTCCTGGAGCATATAAGTGACGTCATGGACCATTTGGAAAGCGACATACTGTGAGGCATAACATGCATTCCACATGAAGCAACCCTGTGTCTTGCAACTTGCTATTGTCATCCAATTAAGTTTGGGTCATTACGTCAGGCAATTTTGGGCATTTTTTTAATGACCCCTTTAGGTACCCTCAATTCAAAATAGGAGTGGAACTACTATTTACTCTAATTGTCTTCTTTATGCTCGATACTCCTTAACACTTGGGCCTGGCCAAGAGTTGTGTCCCCATGCCCAAATATTGGTTGTTTCCAATATGCCGCCATCCGGTTTGCATCCAATGTGTGAATCAGGGTACGCTGACAGCGGGTAATATCACCTGCATGATCCGGTTAAGACTCTCTGCCAGCAAGTGATGATTCAGTGTAACCTGCTGAAATTGGTCTAGATCTATACCCTTGATCTCTTTCAAGACAGGGCAGCATCTGCGTCTTCAGTGAAGCACGCGATCGGCACACAGGATCTCCTCCACGACTTAACTGGATAGACATCCTGAGGTCAGCCCAGCGTTCTTATAGGTGCACAGCCACTGTATGCGATCAGTCATCAGAGTCTTTCAGTGGCAATATCTAAACAGTCTGGGTGAAGGCAACCTTGTCTCTATGATGAGTGCATTGCACATAGAGTACAGGATGCACGAGATGATATAGTAGAGCGGTTAAGCCCTCAAAATCATGAGAATTGTGCAAAATTTGACTAAAGCATGAAACTTTCACCAGTGTTAGTACATACCATGAGATTCATTTTAAGATCGGGAGGTAAGTCTGCTTTGACCTCTGATGACCTCCAGAGGTCAATGAACTTCAAATATCAGAATATTGATGTTTGAAGGCATTTGTGAAAGATAGGCCTAGACGTTGGTTACGCTGCACTAAATATGCATTTGTGCTACAATTCATCTGATTCCACAGGGCATTGACAGGTTTCTACCTTTGACCTCTGATGACCTTTAGAGGTCAATGACCTCAAAATACCATAATAGTGATCTGTGATGTTATTAGGTAATGATAAACATGATTAAGATGTGCAAAACAAGCTATCTGTTTTACAATGAAGCTGTCTTCATATTCCAAAGAGCAAAGACAGGTTTCTACCTCTGACCTCTGGAGACCTTTAGAGGTCAATGACCTCAAAATATCATAATATTGATCTGTGGTGGCATTAGTTAATGATAAACATGGTTAAGATGTACAAAACAAGCATATCTGTTTTACAAGAAATTGTCTTCATATTCCAAAGAGCACAGACAGGGCTCTACCTTTGACCTCTGGTGATCTTTAGAGGATGTACGAAACAAACACAATTGTAGCCCAGATGGCTACTAGCACATGTTTATAATAAAGGATAAAATAGAATAGAATAGAATAGGATAGAGAGTAAAAGAAAACAGATCACTGCAGTCGTTTTCCTAGACACCCTGTGACACCAATATGCTAAGTATTTTCCTCTTCTTGGAGTTTTTAAAACCGTTTACTAGTACAATTGTATCTTCCTTCCAGCTGTTCCCTTTTTTTCAAACCCCCCTCTTCCAAGAAAATTCTATGGTGAAAGGAATTTATGAGTTTGACATTGGCTACTTTCCCCGCTAGTGGTCAGCACTCTCCATCCCCAAAGCCCCGCACCAAATTACGGGGAATAACGTGATGACGTGTTTTTGCCCTCTGATCCCCAAACATAAATGACCCTCTGAGCTTGAAGGTGGCCCTCCTGCCAGAATTAATGTATCCCTCTATTCTAGCATTTATTGTTTAGTGGAGTGGGTCAAACAGGAACTCCAAAGACAAATTCAGGGACAACGACCCAGAACAACGATGACGTTGGTTGTCCTAAGGACACTAATATCCATTTGGTTTGTCATTTTAATATACAAGAAACAATAAAGTCTTTACCAGTGGTTACAGAGAAGAAGTGAATGAAGAAACTAAAAGACAGTGGGCGAATTAATCAGAAATTGAGATGAATCATTAGAAAATTGAATTCTCACAGAAACGAATAGGAGGAGCAAATTGAACATTTTGACCAATAAGGAATTAATTTCTAGTGAACACCACACCCCAATATAAGATTGAGCCAATGAAATTCTTTAGAGAAAGGAAGTTTGTTAGTAAATTAGTTATAAAAAAACATGTCTGAGCCGAGAAATCAGTTAGAGTGGCAAGCACAATGGGAGCGGCTTCACACTATATAGTGAAGCAAAGGCTGCAGATTTTTTTTGAACTTTGAGGAACTTTGAGAATAGTTAGAGACCACAGAGATAAAGACAGGAGTTCCCCTTCCTTGGTACATCATGCCCCCTCCAAGTCAATCAACTAATCTTTATCGACGCTGTGAATGTAATGAGGATCTGACTGTCGTAACTGAATCGGCGAGCAGCAGCACATGAGGAGAAACTGTGCGTCACGATAAGACAAAACTTTGGTTTACGCCAATTTGGAGTGCAATGACAAACTCCAAATAGTCAACTGGTGTCATCGGAGATGTTGAAGCGCCCTGTTATACTGATACAAAGTGGACAGTGATGGTGACGAAGAGCCTAATGAGAGCGCGACAGCATACCACTCAACGGACGGCCCAGCCGCACTGACGATATCGACAATGACATACAGACGAGGACCTCATTCGTCGACCGTACCGATGTCGAGATAAGTGACCACACCCACTAGCATCATTTCTCCCTACTAACTAAATCCCTCCATTTCCCATAGAATAAGACGGTATATGAAATGGTCTCAAAAGCCGTAAAGACGTTCCTAAGTGATGAGTGGAATGCTAAACTAAGTTGTGAGGAAAGAAACTTGTTTGTGAAGAAGTTTTTTGTTTCAGACCTACTAGTACAGTCTACTATGTCGAAATATTGGGTCCCGTGAGATTTTCGTGCCAAAATTGATTTTTTTGGCTAACTTGGTCAATTTGGGGGTGCTGAATCCAAAAAACTTTGGTTCCATTTTTTCCAACCACGTCTTCAGCCGCCATTTTGAATTTCAAAATGGCCGCCATAGCAAACTGTATTTTGACCCAATTCTCATAATGTGAGCATCATAGAAGGCTCAAATTTGATGAAAAAAGCATGTTTATGATGTCAGACATTCTGGTACACCATTTTCTGATACTGTAGATAGTATTAATACAATTTTCAGGCAGCCATCTTTAAATTCAAAATGGCCACCATAACAAATGTAATTGGGCCTATATCTCATATCGTATACGGTACATTGAGTAAGGTTGTAATTCGGGGCAAAGAGCATGCGTATGCTATCAGACATTCTGAAACATCTTTTTCTGAAACGATGGTTCATTTTGATATTGAAGGTGGCCATCTTGAAATTCAAAATGGCCGCCATACCACAACGTATATTTTGACCAATATCTCATGTTGCTAGGGGCTGTTGTAAGCAATAAAGAAAATTCACATTTCGGACATAAACCAGGCTTATAATTGCAGATCACTTTCGAGGCGACCATCTTAGCATTCAAAATGGCTGCTTTTCAGCTAATCTCTGGTTACAAGCAATGAATGTCTATGGTGGCTTACAGTGTACATTCTTTTAAAAACACACACATAGGGCCTATACATTCTGTAATAATGGATTATTCGCACTGGCCGCCACTCTTGAAATTCAAGATGGATTTCGACCACATTTGGTGCTGTAAGATCATTAAACTGCAAACCCAAGCATGCTGGAACACTCATGTGTAAGTCAATCACTTCAGTGAATTGCGTAGGCGGGACTACTTCCTGTCCCGTAGGTACACTGCCATGTTGAAATGCTAAATGGCAGCCATGGGAAACATTCCTTTAAAAGCGTAGCGTTTAGGTAAAAATTGTGAATGGGAAATCATGTAATTCTGACGTCAAAACAAATGACTTTCAAAAGAACCTCTTAATAACTGTGTCTGAGTGACTAAATGCCCCGTTTAGAAGATTTGGTCGTAGAGTTTACAATATTAGCCCTTATATATTCTAAAAATTTGTGGGATAGTCACTTTAATAGATATAATGTCTTCTATAGGCTCATTTCCTGCATGAGTTTTTGAAGTCACAGCACTTGGCTCTACACGGGGAGGATTGGTTCGATAAAATTCTTCCAGAAACAATGACTTTTGCATTTCTTGCTATGAGCATGATAATGAATTCTGTGGCCACCGTTGGTGTAGGAAGCTCCAAGTATTTAATTTAACAGTTTATGGATACCCTCTGGAAATAGCTACAATGTAATATATCATATTTCCCTGTAGTAGAGGCACAAATTAGGTTGTGAGAGTTGACGAGGTTTGCTCTCTCGATAATGTTGTATCAATGTTGTATCAAGACTCTACTAGGGTAAAGCGGGGGATTGTCCTGGTTGAAGTCTGAAGTCATCCACGCCAAACTTCTGGAAGACATGGACTGTGTCATTTCACATTCTGCATGATTCTAGGTTCAGATACTTCTTGGTCCATCTGCTCTTTGAGACATCCTCAAATTTTCAACTTCAGCCAGCACCATGAAAGGCATGAAAAAGCAGACCTTTATAGTCGTTTTTTTTTCCACAACGAACTACAGAACATAATCTCTCAATAATGCCAATTGTACTTTTATCATTTTAACAATTTTCCAGTGATGGAGCAGACATCATGCAATGCAGTAAGTAAAGCAAACTTACAAGATCCATCAGGAGAATTGAAATGTCAGTGTATACGTAATAATCATCAATATCTCTGATTTTCCCGTTGCTCTTGAAGTAGCATCTAATACATACAATGGAATGAGGCTATCTGTTTCCTCGTTGTGAGTGACAGGTGACAGCTCCCATGGCATCTTTGATGAACCCTTTGTTTCTTTTCTTTCCGTGATGTGGTCTCTGTGTCAGATAGAAATGACTGCTCAGTATTTCAACTTTCAGGCCGATTATTTGGCTCAGTTTTGTGGATCTCTAAGGCATGGGTATTAAAAATGAACCTTTGTTAGTGAGAATGAGGAGAAGGCCATGAAATTATGAGATGAAGAGTGATTGTGGAATTACTTAGAACTTATACCTTCCGATAATTGTATCGTCCAGCAATGACTGGATAATGGCAGGTCTATTTAGACTGTAGAACCAGTAGCAATGTTTTGAGAAGTTGGTGATCCTCTTATGCTTAATGACCTTGGATCCAATCTTACATGGTGTATTTTGATCGCACGAGCTGAATGTCTGGCCTTTTCATACTATCCGAGAAATGAATATATTTTCATTCTCTTAGATACGAATTCTTAGTACAGAAGATGAAAACTGCCCTTTTCATCTCTTTCTAGAATATCCCCCTTGCATGTTTCCGATAGCTGAATGCCAAACACCACATTCATCAGCTTCAAGGCAGTGACAATTTTTGAGATTACCCTCATGTGATGGTCTTCTAAATTGAGGAGGAATTCTGATGCATGCAAAGTGCCACAGAACTGAGCTATTATTGCTCCTTTCGGTTGTTTGAGAATCATAGGCTGTACAGCAGTAAGCATCTTGGAAGTCTTAATAATTGAAGATGACCCACTCAAGGGCAATCAGGAAAGAGGCTACTCATTCCTTATTCATTCTGCATTATTCCAGAAATATATCTAGTGTCTAGCAAATCTAGTTTCAGTTTGTGGCCAACAAACAAGCTTGTGAATGTGGTGCCTGGTAGGGTGACCGTGGCATTTCTTGCCATTGCGAGACTTTTCCTTGTTTGTCTTCAATCTCTCGAGGCAGCATCAAGTTTTTGAAGATCACCTTCAATTGTATCAATGGTTGCTTTTGTACAAATATTTTACTGACTTGGATTAAATGCAATCATTAACGAGGTTCCACGATGCAAAGTGATGTGTTCCCTGAGAGGCAAAAACAAACCGCTTTAGCGCGCAATTCAGGAATCGCGTATACCCGCCTGGCTATATGGGATGTAACGCTTACATGCTTACTTGCCAACAATTATGTCATGTATGGGACAGGGGTATCCCCCCCCCCCCCTGCCCCTCAGCATGGCTTGATGACGTCATTGGAACCTCGTCCTTACATTTTGAATTTATGACGACCATTTTGAGAGATGGCTGTCATTCTGCTTGAAATGGAAATGGATTCGGTCTAACTAGAACTATTTTGGCATATTCATCTAAGGCGGTTACAACAGTATTATATGGTTTCTATCTAGCAGCCATCTTGAATTTCAACATGGCTACCTGTCTAATGATCCACAATTAGGAAACAGCTGTACTGGAACGTTGGACACCACAAGCATGCCCATTCTTGAAAATTTGATGCTTCTACAATAATTGCGACCTAGGATATGGGTAAAAACGCTACGGCGGCCATTTTGGAATTCAAGATGGCAGCCTACAAACTGGACAAAACAATGCACAATATTAGAAAAAGATATATTAGAGTGTATGACATCACAACAAGGCATTTTGAACCAAATTTGAAGCTTCTACAATGCTCACTCTATGAGATATGGGTCAAATTACAGTTTCCCATGGCGGCCATTTTGAAATTCAAGATGGCAGCCTACAAATTGTATCAAAACAATCCACAATATCAGAAAAAGATATATCAGAGTGTCTGACATCACACTCATGCATTTTGCACCAAATTTGAAGCTTCAACAATGCTCACTTTATGAAATATGGGTCAAGATACAGTTTGCTATGGCGGCCATTTTGAAATTCAAAATGGCGGCTGAAGACGTGGTTGGAAAAAATGGAACCAAAGTTTTTTGGATTCAGCACCCCCAAATTAACACAGTTGGCCAAAAAAATCAATTTTGGCACAAAAATCTCACGGGATTACATAGTAGTCTCTACTATACAGGAAGGCAGGTCGTTGGAATAAATATGCCGTTAGTAGCATTGGTGTTATCCATGTAAATTTTATCATTCTAACGCATTTTGCATTTGGTGTTGTGGAACAATATTCAGTTTCTTCTACTTTTGGAATTTTGGTGATGATTGGTGTCTATGTGAGTATTTAACCCCCGACCAGTACAGAGAGAAGGTGACAGACCAATCCAATATCTATCCGCCTCTGTACAATAATTGGTCGCCGGCTTGGAGAAAGTAGTAAGGAGTTTTAGGGAACTTACACAACAATGACATTGTCTTCATATATTCCAAAGAGCACAGGCAGGTTTCCACCTTTGACCTCTGATGACCTCGACAGTTAAATGACCTCAAATTATCAGAATATTGATGTTTGACATCATGATTAATGGTAAACATGATGATGTTCTATAGAGAGCATTGGATGGTCCTATTTATTAATCTGGTCTGGTGCATACTGAAAACGGAAAAAGCATAATTAAAAAATCGACCATTGACCCTTGCCAAAAACGCTGCCCCGGAGCCCTACCCCACCCCCACACTTAAAACACACACACACACACACACACACACACACACACACACACACACACAATTCCGCCGCCCCACTTAAGGTGTACTCTTTAGGAAAACATCACCATGTCCCCGGTGAAGAAATATTAATTGCACTGTATAATGCTCTCGCAGATCTGTCAAACCTGTACCGCCCCACCCTGGCAAAAGGCAGCAAGTGACAAATGCGATTTATTTCTTATAAATTAACAAAATAATATTGCCCTGGCGATTCCAATGACATATCTCACAGGATTGATTTCTAAGCCATATTTTTTTTCAGGAAAATATCACTAAATCGGATTTGAGCAATTTGTTGAACCCTCCCCCCCCCCCCCCATTAAAGTAGGACAGTACGTGTATATATGTATACATATATATATATATATATATATATATATATATATATTGTGTATATATATATATATATATATATATAGATAGATAGATAGATAGATAAGAGAGTAATCATTTAAGAGGAATTACTTTCATTTACGTTTGAAGACATTTCAAGAGATGTAGTCTGATTTGTTAAGGGACGAATCATTCTAATGTTTGCAGTCTTGTAAACATACTTGTATCTTTAGCGAAAACTATTCGAGTACGTTGACGGTGATAAGTAGGCCCCAGGAATCACTCTGTAGAGTAAATTATATATGAACCAAATGGTTTCTTTTGAACATGTGTTGTGTTGAAAAGTTCTTGGTAATTCCTTTCCAGACAAAATATATAAATTACATGAAAATTCCGATTTAAAAGCATGTGATGGGAAATGTAAACAGTATGTGCGAATGCTTCTATGTTTCCTGCTAAACGTATACTTTGTTCGTGGGGAAAAGAAAAGAAAAGAAGAGAGAAGTCTCGCTCTACCACGTCTACATACCACAACGTCTACGGATATCTTTGTTTCACATTGTTAGTGGGGAAAAGAAAAGAAAAGAGAAGTCTCGCTTCATGAGAGATGTGCAGATCCCCCTCTACACCACAACGCCTACGAATGTCTAGGCTGAAGGTGGGTTTGATTGTCTTATAGGGCCTATAGAGCACCAACAGTAAGTGCAGATTAATTGGCACGCTATCTTTTGAATAGAAACAATACTTTGTTTCACACAAGATGATAGCAGAAAGACAATTGATAATCATCCGCTCATGTGAAATCAAGCAGAACTTTTTTCAAAACATTTCATCTTGGTGAGTTACAGTCTGTTACACATGCCAATATAATGTGAAAAACAAATTGAAGGCCATCCACACCTGCAATAGGCCACCTGCAATACATCCTCGCATTTTCCGACATCACATGGATCAACACGTTCCATATGTACCCGTTATGGAGAGGGAAAATAATAAACAACAACATTGCAAGATTGGTGCATTTCTGCCAAGACAACAGACGGGAACTGATTCCACGTAAAATACATAAACATGTATTTTGATTTTCCCATGCATTTTTCCCATATCATTACACACAATCATTATACACGTATACTTGATATGGTGTTCAGCTCATTGTGTGCAGACTGAGCACGACCCGATAATTCAGAACCTCCGCCTGAGAAAGGATTGTAGCCTATCCCGCGAATCAAAAAGAAGCTTTCTTATATATATATACACATATACATAAACATATATATATATATATATATATATATATATATATATATATAGATATATATATATATATAAATATATATAGTCTAGGTCTAAACATGTTGCGAATTCACGTATTGGCTGTGTGAGGAGGGGGGGGGGGGGTGGACTGAAGATCGATGAAGCCAATCCTGCCTACCGCCACCCCACCCCCCCCCCCCCCCCCCATATTGAAACGCATATCGACCAATAGGCCTACACATGACGAGTAATGTATAATGTAACAATTTTCGATCTCCGTTGATTGGTGATTGAAATATTAACAGGAAAGATTGAAGGGAAAAGGAGTGGAGAAGAAGCGCATGGATGGAAAGCTTGAAGGGAGAGTAGTTGAAAGTTATGGAATAGGCTATACAATGGTACATGTACATGCATAAGAGTTGTGAAATAACATGATCGCTTGAATCTATACATATGTACATGTATTTATTTCTCAGCCCCCAACCCCCTCTGTTATATCTGTTGCTATTGAAGGCCCCTAAGTTTATCTTCAGACTGATGGTATATTATTTTGTTTCTCAAACCTGCCCCTCTTTTCTTCATATATACTACTTTCAAAGACTCACTCTGCATATTAATTTTCCGACCTCTCTCGACTTCCTCCTTTTTCAAATGCATATGACTCGTGTATTTTTCCCTTCCTCGATCACTGCTTGAATTATCACACAATTTATTTGTTTCTCATACTCTCTCTGTCTCTCCCCCTTCTCTCTTTCTCATTTTAAAACTTACAAGACCACTTTCTACCCTTAAAATTTACTTTTAAAATTTTTGTGTTGGAACCGCTGGATGAGGAGACTACTACAGCTTGTGAGTCATATGCGTACAACAAAAAAAGAAAATGTAAAAGAAAATTCAGCATATTTTCACTTTTTTCGCATAATAAAAGAGCTCTTGACTTGCCTCTTTCTAAGGGCAGGGGGAATAATATTATCCATAACATTTGTCGGTAACGAGTCAGGGGAATGTGTACTTTTGTCAAAAGATGGCATTTTGTGAAATTCTGTTTATATTTTCCTCATATTGTTGTACGCATGTGACATCTAAGTTATTCATACACTGGAGTAGTCTTCTCATCCAGCGGTTACTGCACAAAAACTTCAAAAATTCATAACTTTTGAACGGATTGTCTGATTTTCCTCAAACTTTCAATGATGTGTTCTACTAATATTGCTACATTCTCTCAATACTTATGTTTATGAAGGTGAACTTGTCCTTTAAGTGGGGCGGCGGAATTGTGTGTGTGTGTGTGTGTGTGTGTGTGTGTGTGTGTTTGTGTGTGTGTTTTAAGTGTGGGGGTGGGGTAGGGCTCCGGGGCAGCGTTTTTGGCAAGGGTCAATGGTCGATTTTTTAATTATGCTTTTTCCGTTTTCAGTATGCACCACACCAGATTAATAAATAGGACCATCCAATGCTCTCTATAGAACATCATCATGTTTACCATTAATCATGTCAAAGGTGAAAAGGTAATCAAAGGTGGAAACCTGCCTGTGCTCTTTGGAATATATGAAGACAATGTCATTATTGTGTAAGTTCCCTAAAACTCCTTACTACTTTCTCCAAGCCGGCGACCAATTATTGTACAGAGGCGGATAGATATTGGATTGGTCTGTCACCTTCTCTCTGTACTGGTCGGGGGTTAAATACTCACATAGACACCAATCATCACCAAAATTCCAAAAGTAGAAGAAACTAAATATTGTTCCACAACACCAAATGCAAAATGCGTTAGAATGATAAAATTTACATGGATAACACCAATGCTACTAACGGCATATTTATTCCAACGACCTGCCTTCCTGTAGGTCTGAAACAAAAAAAAAAAAAAATTCTTCACAAACAGTTTCTTTCCTCACAACTTAGTTTAGCATTCCACTCATCACTTAGGAACGTCTTCACGGCTTTTGAGACCATTTCATATACCGTCTTATTCTATGGGAAATGGAGGGATTTAGTTAGTAGGGAAAAATGATGCTAGTGGGTGTGGTCACTTATCTCGACATCGGTACGGTCGACGAATGAGGTCCTCGTCTGTATGTCATTGTCGATCTCGTCAGTGCGGCTGGGCCGTCCGTTGAGTGGTATGCTGTCGCGCTCTCATTAGGCTCTTCGTCACCATCACTGTCCACTTTGTATCAGTCTAACAGGGCGCTTCAACATCTCCGATGACACCAGTTGACTATTTGGAGTTTGTCATTGCACTCCAAATTGGCGTAAACCAAAGTTTTGTCTTATCGTGACGCACAGATTCTCCTCATGTGCTGCTGCTCGCCGATTCAGTTACGATAGTCAGATCCTCATCACATTCACAGCGTCGATAAAGATTAGTTGATTGACTTGGAGGGGGCATGATGTACCAAGGAAGGGGAACTCCTGTTTTTATCTCTGTGGTCTCTAACTATTCTCAAAGTTCCTCAAAGTTCCAAAGTGCTCTGCAGCCTTTGCTTCACTATATAGTGTGAAGCCGCTCCCATTGTACTTGCCACTCTAACTGATTTCTCGGCTCAGACATGTTTTTTATAACTAATTTACTAACAAACTTCCTTTCTCTAAAGAATTTCATTGGCTCAATCTTATATTGGGGTGTGGTGTTCACTAGAAATTAATTCCTTATTGGTCAAAATGTTCAATTTGCTCCTCCTATTCGTTTCTGTGAGAATTCAATTTTCTAATGATTCATCTCAATTTCTGATTAATTCGCCCACTGTCTTTTAGTTTCTTCATTCACTTCTTCTCTGTAACCACTGGTAAAGACTTTATTGTTTCTTGTATATTAAAATGACAAACCAAATGGATATTAGTGTCCTTATGACAACCAACGTCATCGTTGTTCTGGGTCGTTGTACCTGAATTTGTCTTTGGAGTTCCTGTTTGACCCACTCCACTAAACAATAAATGCTAGAATAGAGGGATACATTCTGGCAGGAGGGCCATCTTCCAGCTCAGAGGGTCATTTATGTTTGGGGATCAGAGGGCAAAAACACGTCATCACGTTATTCCCCGTAATTTGGCGCGGGGCTTTGGGGATGGAGAGTTCTGACCACAAGTGGGGAAAGTAGCCAATGTCAAACCAGGGAGGTGAGAGGCTTCCCTGGTCAAACTCATGAATTCCTTTCACCATAGAGTTTCCTTGGAAGAGGGGGGTTTGAAAAAAAGGGAACAGCTGGAAGGAAGATACTAGTAAACGGTTTTAAAAACTCCAAGAAGAGGAAAATACTTAGCATATTGGTGTCACAGGGTGTCTAGGAAAACGACTGCAGTGATCTGTTTTCTTTTACTCTCTATCCTATTCTATTCTATTCTATTTTATCCTTTATTATAAACATGTGCTAGTAGCCATCTGGGCTACAATTGTGTTTGTTTTGTACATCCTCTAAAGATCACCAGAGGTCAAAGGTAGAGCCCTGTCTGTGCTCTTTGGAATATGAAGACAATTTCTTGTAAAACAAATATGCTTGTTTTGTACATCTTAACCATGTTTATCATTAACTAATGCCACCACAGATCAATATTATGATATTTTGAGGTCATTGACCTCTAAAGGTCTCCAGAGGTCAGAGGTAGAAACCTGTCTTTGCTCTTTGGAATATGAAGACAGTTTCATTGTAAAACAGATAGCTTTTGCACATCTTAATCATGTTTATCATTACCTAATAATATCACAGATCACTATTATGGTATTTTGAGGTCATTGACCTCTAAAGGTCATCAGAGGTCAAAGGTAGAAACCTGTCAATGCCCTGTGGAATCAGAAGAATTGTAGCACAAATGCATATTTAGTGCAGCGTAACCAACGTCTAGGCCTATCTTTCACAAATGCCTTCAAACATCAATATTCTGATATTTGAAGTTCATTGACCTCTGGAGGTCATCAGAGGTCAAAGCAGACTTACCTCCCGATCTTAAAATGAATCTCATGGTATGTACTAACACTGGTGAAAGTTTCATGCTTTAGTCAAATTTTGCACAATTCTCATGATTTTGAGGGCTTAACCGCTCTACTATATCATCTCGTGCATCCTGTACTCTATGTGCAATGCACTCATCATAGAGACAAGGTTGCCTTCACCCAAACTGTTTAGATATTGCCACTGGAAGACTCTGATGACTGATCGCATACAGTGGCTGTGCACCTATAAGAACGCTGGGCTGACCTCAGGATGTCTATCCAGTTAAGTCGTGGAGGAGATCCTGTGTGCCGATCGCGTGCTTCACTGAAGACGCAGATGCTGCCCTGTCTTGAAAGAGATCAAGGGTATAGATCTAGACCAATTTCAGCAGGTTACACTGATTCATCACTTGCTGGCAGAGAGTCTTAACCGGATCATGCAGGTGATATTACCCGCTGTCAGCGTACCCTGATTCACACATCGGATGCAAACCGGATGGCGGCATATTGGAAACAACCAATATTTGGGCATGGGGACACAACTCTTGGCCAGGCCCAAGTGTTAAGGAGTATCGAGCATAAAGAAGACAATTAGAGTAAATAGTAGTTCCACTCCTATTTTGAATTGAGGGTACCTACAGGGGTCATTAAAAAAATGCCCAAAATTGCCTGACGTAATGACCCAAACTTAATTGGATGACAATAGCAAGTTGCAAGACACAGGGTTGCTTCATGTGGAATGCATGTTATGCCTCACAGTATGTCGCTTTCCAAATGGTCCATGACGTCACTTATATGCTCCAGGACCATGAGTTATTCATCGGAACCATACAGCCCACGAGCTTGACACTGACCTACACAGACCCGCCAGCTCGAAACTAGGTAGCATTGCCCATGAGCTTGACACTTATAGCAGGGCTCCACACTAACTTTTATTTTTGGTGGCCCAAAGGCAAACATCCGACATTTTTTGGTGGCGCGATCAGGCCACCAAAGTCTTCATTTCTGAAATTTTGGTGGCCCGATGTGCGTTTTTGGTGGCCCCGGGCCACCGGGCCACCGTTAGTGTCGAGCCCTGCTTATAGTATAGGCAAACCAGGCCCATAAGGGTCCGACACATGGGGGGAGGGGGAGGTCCACAAGACCTACACTGAATAGATTAAGCTTTCTGATGTAATACATATATTAATCTCGTGGGCCTTGTTTTCGTCGAGTGTCGAGTTCGCGGACCGCACAGCTTGTGGGCCTACTATATTTGATGTCGAGCTCATTGACCTTGTTCATCTAGTGTTTAGGTCACGGGATGTATGACTCGTGGGCTGCGTAACTCATGTGCTGTACGACTCGGGTTGTTTGGCTTGTGACGTACACCTGATGAGGTGGGCCTGTTGTTTTCTACTTAGCATCTGTCACCCTTTCATCCAGTTCAAGGGACTTAGTTTGCCATATGCCTGTTCACAAACTATTAAGCATCAACCCAAAATATGGTACTCCTCTCCCCACATTCCATGTTTAAGCGTACAAGTACAAATTTTGTCCAGTGCAAATTGGATAATGTTGCATATAATTTCATGCAAGCTAGTGTCGGGGGATGGGGGCTGTTATGTGCCCTAGGGGGTGGGTTGGTTTAGATACCCGGGAGTACTCAAATAAATGAGCGTACCAGTTGACCTGCAGTAATATGCACGTTTATTACCGAAGTAATAAAACAGACAAAAAAAAGAAACCCTGCAAAGAACAAGCAGAGAAAAAACCAACATCATAACACACTTTGTATATGCCATGATAACATCAGCAATGCGTTAGCTAGTTACACTTGGTTCTAACACAATCACAAAAACTCTCAGTTGTTTATCTCAGTCCACAAGAGTTACTGTAATACTGTAATTAAAACTGTAACTCAATATGCATAGCTCTTCCTCACTATCAGTGATCTATAATAATTTCCATCATGGTTTACAATACCGCTGAATCGTACACCGTAACTGCTTTATGTTGCATCATCAGTGTCAAATGCATATCAACTCCTTCAAATGAAATGAAAAGTTGAACTACAGCTGTATCATTTCCAAAACATTATCAACTGCTTTCATTTCTTCAGTAGCCTTGTTTAGCATAATCCATGCCAAACCTTCTAGTTTGCCAAGTTACACATCACATACTAGCATTGTGTCATACCAATAATTTGTGTATGAAAACATAAAACAAACTTATTCTCCTAGTTATAGATGTTAACCGTTATCAAATCCTTATAGTCACCTCATTCTCTCAATAAAACCTACACTTGGTTTTGATATACTGGAACCCACATTATTACTGACTAGTAAGCTTAAATGCAACTTGCATAGTCAACAACAAATTGTAATAATGGACAACATGTTCCACTCCATGAACTTGCATAAATGTGTAAGGAAATTGAAACATATTTATACCCAAAGTCAAACGTCACTTGTCTTCTGAACAGGTCACAATAGCTATCAGCCTCGTACGATAAGCTGTCTCCTCACTGCTCATGCTGCTGATACACAGCGGAAATTATCCTAAATAAAAGAAACATACATACACGAATGGTCCTTATCATGGTGATTTCCAAACCATAACATTCACACCGCTGTATGTCATCTCATACAACATGGTTCTAAGATTAAATGGTAAATAAGCAAGTATGCTCCCAACGGCGTATCCAGGATTTCATCTTAGGGGGGGGGGGGGCGGTTAGTCTGCGATGGAGCGAAGCGACCGAGCCCGAGCGAGCGGAGCGAGCGAGGGGGGGGGGGGGGGAGGGTGTGGGAGGGGGGTGTCCCCCCTCCCACGGTAAGAACTTTTTGCATTTTGATGTTGTAAATGGTGCAATTTGATGCATGTTTTTGCGCGTTATATCGACGTGAAACAGTCCCACTTGTTTAAGGTAGCAGTTTATTTTGATGTAGATTATTATTGAACAATTTGCCTATAAAATGCTATAAGTTAAATACACTTCTTGTATTAATTCTTTTCACTGAATATCATGGACGCGACTGAACCCGAGCGAGCGGAGCGAGTGAAGGGGGAGGGGAGGGTGTGGGAGGGGGGTGTCCCCCTCCCACGGTGAGAACTGTTTGCATTTTGATGTTGTAAATGGTGCAATTTGATGCATGTTTTTGCGCGTTATATCGACGTGAAACAGTCCCACTTGTTTAAGGTAGCAGTTTATTTTGATGTAGATTATTATTGAATAATTTGCCTACAATATGGTATAATTCAAATTCACTTCTTGTATGACTTCTTTTCACTGAATATCATGAACGCGACTGAACCCGAGCGAGCGGAGCGAGCGATGAGGGAGGGGAGGGTGTGGGAGGGGGTGTTCCCCTCCCACGGTAAGAACTTTTTGCATTTTGGTGTTGCAAATGGTGCAATTAGATGCATGTTTTTGCGCGTTTTATCGACGTGAAACAGCCCCACTTGTTTAAGGTAGCAGTATATTTTAGTGTAGATTATTATTGAACAATTTGCCTATAAAATGGTATACGTTAAATACACTTCTTGTATTAATTCTTTTCACTGAATATCATGAACGCGACTGAACCCGAGCGAGTGGAGCGAGTGAAGGGGGAGGGGAGGGTGTGGGAGGGGTGTGTCCCCCCTCCCACGGTGAGAACTTTTTGCATTTTGATGTTGCAAATGGTGCAATTTGATGTTGCAAATGGTGCAATTTGATGCATGTTTTTGCGTGTTTTAACGAGTTGAAACAGTCCCACTGGTCTTGTTTAAGGTTGCAGCATATTTTGATGTAGATTATCATTGAACAATTTGCCTATATAATGGTATAATTTAAATACACTTCTTGTATTAATTCTTTTCACTGAATATCATGAACGCGACTGAACCCGAGCGAGCAGAGCGAGCGAGGGGGAGGGGAGGGGGTGTCCCCCCTCCCACGGAGAGAACTTTTTGCATTTTGATGTTGCAAATGGTGCAATTTGATGCATGTTTTTGCGTGTTTTAACGAGTTGAACCAGTCCCACTTGTTTAAGGTTGCAGTATATTTTGATGTAGATTATCATTGAATAATTTGCCTATAATATGGTATAATTTAAATACACTTCTTGTATTAATTCTTTTCACTGAATATCATGAACGCGACTGAACCCGAGCGAGTGGAGCGAGTGAAGGGGGAGGGGAGGGTGTGGGAGGGGGGTGTCCCCCCTCCCACGTGAGAACTTTTTGCATTTTGATGTTGCAAATGGTGCAATTTGATGCATGTTTTTGCGTGTTTTAACGAGTTGAAACAGTCCCACTTGTTTAAGGTTGCAGCATATTTTGATGTAGATTATCATTGAACAATTTGCCTATATAATGGTATAATTTAAATACACTTCTTGTATTAATTCTTTTCACTGAATATCATGAACGCGACTGAACCCGAGCGAGCAGAGCGAGCGAGGGGGAGAGGAGGGGGTGTCCCCCTCCCACGGTGAGAACTTTTTGCATTTTGATGTTGCAAATGGTGCAATTTGATGCATGTTTTTGCGTGTTTTAACGAGTTGAAACAGTCCCACTTGTTTAAGGTTGCAGCATATTTTGATGTAGATTATCATTGAACAAGTTGCCTATATAATGGTATAATTTAAATACACTTCTTGTATTAATTCTTTTCACTGAATATCATGAACGCGACTGAACCCGAGCGAGCAGAGCGAGCGAGGGGGAGGGGAGGGGGTGTCCCCCTCCCACGGTAAGAACTTTTTGCATTTTGATGTTGCAAATGGTGCAATTTGATGCATGTTTTTGCGCGTTTTATCGACGTGAAACAGTCCCACTTGTTTAAGGTGGCAGTATATTTTGATGTAGATTATCATTGAACAATTTGCCTATAAAATGCTATCATTTAAATAATCTTCTTGTATTAATTCTTACACTGAATATCATGAACACTGTCTGTTCAGCAGTCAAACAGAAAAAGCATGCACACGAGGGTGTAGATAGGGGCATATCCCCTCCCACACGAAGGTGATTTTGCGTTTTCAGACCTGAAATTCAGCGATCTGTTGCAAATTTTTGGTGCAATACTTTTTCATCGAAGTGATAAAATCACGGAATTTAGCTCTTATTCCGAATGTGCACCATCTGTGTGTATGTATAAAGTCTAGTGAGGTATATAGAGGAAGGGGGATTCCTCCTCCCGCTCGCGGAGCTTTTGCGTTTTTGGAATTGAAATAAAGCGATCTGGGTATAGCCACAGTCTATACTTCTATGCATAGTGGAAGGGGGGGGGGAGGGGCGGGGGAGCAGGGAGAAGGCGTGGGCGAGTGTTATCCCCACCCTTCCCTTCCGATCGAGCTTTTGCCTTTTTAAGGTTGAAATTGAGATATCTCATCTACGCATTTTTGATGGAATCAACATTTGGGAAATATTAATTGCACTGTATAATGCTCTCGCAGATCTGTCAAACCTGTACCGCCCCACCCTGGCAAAAGGCAGCAAGTGACAAATGCGATTTATTTCTTATAAATTAACAAAATAATATTGCCCTGGCGATTCCAATGACATATCTCACAGGATTGATTTCTAAGCCATATTTTTTTTCAGGAAAATATCACTAAATCGGATTTGAGCAATTTGTTGAACCCTCCCCCCCCCCCCCATTAAAGTAGGACAGTACGTGTATATATGTATACATATATATATATATATATATATATATATATGTATATATATATATATGTATATATATATATAGATAGATAGATAGATAGATAGATAGATAAGAGAGTAATCATTTAAGAGGAATTACTTTCATTTACGTTTGAAGACATTTCAAGAGATGTAGTCTGATTTGTTAAGGGACGAATCATTCTAATGTTTGCAGTCTTGTAAACATACTTGTATCTTTAGCGAAAACTATTCGAGTACGTTGACGGTGATAAGTAGGCCCCAGGAATCACTCTGTAGAGTAAATTATATATGAACCAAATGGTTTCTTTTGAACATGTGTTGTGTTGAAAAGTTCTTGGTAATTCCTTTCCAGACAAAATATATAAATTACATGAAAATTCCGATTTAAAAGCATGTGATGGGAAATGTAAACAGTATGTGCGAATGCTTCTATGTTTCCTGCTAAACGTATACTTTGTTCGTGGGGAAAAGAAAAGAAAAGAAGAGAGAAGTCTCGCTCTACCACGTCTACATACCACAACGTCTACGGATATCTTTGTTTCACATTGTTAGTGGGGAAAAGAAAAGAAAAGAGAAGTCTCGCTTCATGAGAGATGTGCAGATCCCCCTCTACACCACAACGCCTACGAATGTCTAGGCTGAAGGTGGGTTTGATTGTCTTATAGGGCCTATAGAGCACCAACAGTAAGTGCAGATTAATTGGCACGCTATCTTTTGAATAGAAACAATACTTTGTTTCACACAAGATGATAGCAGAAAGACAATTGATAATCATCCGCTCATGTGAAATCAAGCAGAACTTTTTTCAAAACATTTCATCTTGGTGAGTTACAGTCTGTTACACATGCCAATATAATGTGAAAAACAAATTGAAGGCCATCCACACCTGCAATAGGCCACCTGCAATACATCCTCGCATTTTCCGACATCACATGGATCAACACGTTCCATATGTACCCGTTATGGAGAGGGAAAATAATAAACAACAACATTGCAAGATTGGTGCATTTCTGCCAAGACAACAGACGGGAACTGATTCCACGTAAAATACATAAACATGTATTTTGATTTTCCCATGCATTTTTCCCATATCATTACACACAATCATTATACACGTATACTTGATATGGTGTTCAGCTCATTGTGTGCAGACTGAGCACGACCCGATAATTCAGAACCTCCGCCTGAGAAAGGATTGTAGCCTATCCCGCGAATCAAAAAGAAGCTTTCTTATATATATATATACATATACATAAACATATATATATATATATATATATATATAGATAGATATATATATATATATATATATATAAATATATATAGTCTAGGTCTAAACATGTTGCGAATTCACGTATTGGCTGTGTGAGGAGGGGGGGGGGGGTGGACTGAAGATCGATGAAGCCAATCCTGCCTACCGCCACCCCACCCCCCCCCCCCCCCCCCCCCATATTGAAACGCATATCGACCAATAGGCCTACACATGACGAGTAATGTATAATGTAACAATTTTCGATCTCCGTTGATTGGTGATTGAAATATTAACAGGAAAGATTGAAGGGAAAAGGAGTGGAGAAGAAGCGCATGGATGGAAAGCTTGAAGGGAGAGTAGTTGAAAGTTATGGAATAGGCTATACAATGGTACATGTACATGCATAAGAGTTGTGAAATAACATGATCGCTTGAATCTATACATATGTACATGTATTTATTTCTCAGCCCCCAACCCCCTCTGTTATATCTGTTGCTATTGAAGGCCCCTAAGTTTATCTTCAGACTGATGGTATATTATTTTGTTTCTCAAACCTGCCCCTCTTTTCTTCATATATACTACTTTCAAAGACTCACTCTGCATATTAATTTTCCGACCTCTCTCGACTTCCTCCTTTTTCAAATGCATATGACTCGTGTATTTTTCCCTTCCTCGATCACTGCTTGAATTATCACACAATTTATTTGTTTCTCATACTCTCTCTGTCTCTCCCCCTTCTCTCTTTCTCATTTTAAAACTTACAAGACCACTTTCTACCCTTAAAATTTACTTTTAAAATTTTTGTGTTGGAACCGCTGGATGAGGAGACTACTACAGCTTGTGAGTCATATGCGTACAACAAAAAAAGAAAATGTAAAAGAAAATTCAGCATATTTTCACTTTTTTCGCATAATAAAAGAGCTCTTGACTTGCCTCTCTCTAAGGGCAGGGGGAATAATATTATCCATAACATTTGTCGGTAACGAGTCAGGGGAATGTGTACTTTTGTCAAAAGATGGCATTTTGTGAAATTCTGTTTATATTTTCCTCATATTGTTGTACGCATGTGACATCTAAGTTATTCATACACTGGAGTAGTCTTCTCATCCAGCGGTTACTGCACAAAAACTTCAAAAATTCATAACTTTTGAACGGATTGTCTGATTTTCCTCAAACTTTCAATGATGTGTTCTACTAATATTGCTACATTCTCTCAATACTTATGTTTATGAAGGTGAACTTGTCCTTTAAGTGGGGCGGCGGAATTGTGTGTGTGTGTGTGTGTGTGTGTGTGTGTGTGTGTTGTGTGTGTTTTAAGTGTGGGGGTGGGGTAGGGCTCCGGGGCAGCGTTTTTGGCAAGGGTCAATGGTCGATTTTTTAATTATGCTTTTTCCGTTTTCAGTATGCACCACACCAGATTAATAAATAGGACCATCCAATGCTCTCTATAGAACATCATCATGTTTACCATTAATCATGTCAAAGGTGAAAAGGTAATCAAAGGTGGAAACCTGCCTGTGCTCTTTGGAATATATGAAGACAATGTCATTATTGTGTAAGTTCCCTAAAACTCCTTACTACTTTCTCCAAGCCGGCGACCAATTATTGTACAGAGGCGGATAGATATTGGATTGGTCTGTCACCTTCTCTCTGTACTGGTCGGGGGTTAAATACTCACATAGACACCAATCATCACCAAAATTCCAAAAGTAGAAGAAACTAAATATTGTTCCACAACACCAAATGCAAAATGCGTTAGAATGATAAAATTTACATGGATAACACCAATGCTACTAACGGCATATTTATTCCAACGACCTGCCTTCCTGTAGGTCTGAAACAAAAAAAAAAAACTTCTTCACAAACAGTTTCTTTCCTCACAACTTAGTTTAGCATTCCACTCATCACTTAGGAACGTCTTCACGGCTTTTGAGACCATTTCATATACCGTCTTATTCTATGGGAAATGGAGGGATTTAGTTAGTAGGGAAAAATGATGCTAGTGGGTGTGGTCACTTATCTCGACATCGGTACGGTCGACGAATGAGGTCCTCGTCTGTATGTCATTGTCGATCTCGTCAGTGCGGCTGGGCCGTCCGTTGAGTGGTATGCTGTCGCGCTCTCATTAGGCTCTTCGTCACCATCACTGTCCACTTTGTATCAGTCTAACAGGGCGCTTCAACATCTCCGATGACACCAGTTGACTATTTGGAGTTTGTCATTGCACTCCAAATTGGCGTAAACCAAAGTTTTGTCTTATCGTGACGCACAGATTCTCCTCATGTGCTGCTGCTCGCCGATTCAGTTACGATAGTCAGATCCTCATCACATTCACAGCGTCGATAAAGATTAGTTGATTGACTTGGAGGGGGCATGATGTACCAAGGAAGGGGAACTCCTGTTTTTATCTCTGTGGTCTCTAACTATTCTCAAAGTTCCTCAAAGTTCCAAAGTGCTCTGCAGCCTTTGCTTCACTATATAGTGTGAAGCCGCTCCCATTGTACTTGCCACTCTAACTGATTTCTCGGCTCAGACATGTTTTGTATAACTAATTTACTAACAAACTTCCTTTCTCTAAAGAATTTCATTGGCTCAATCTTATATTGGGGTGTGGTGTTCACTAGAAATTAATTCCTTATTGGTCAAAATGTTCAATTTGCTCCTCCTATTCGTTTCTGTGAGAATTCAATTTTCTAATGATTCATCTCAATTTCTGATTAATTCGCCCACTGTCTTTTAGTTTCTTCATTCACTTCTTCTCTGTAACCACTGGTAAAGACTTTATTGTTTCTTGTATATTAAAATGACAAACCAAATGGATATTAGTGTCCTTATGACAACCAACGTCATCGTTGTTCTGGGTCGTTGTACCTGAATTTGTCTTTGGAGTTCCTGTTTGACCCACTCCACTAAACAATAAATGCTAGAATAGAGGGATACATTCTGGCAGGAGGGCCATCTTCCAGCTCAGAGGGTCATTTATGTTTGGGGATCAGAGGGCAAAAACACGTCATCACGTTATTCCCCGTAATTTGGCGCGGGGCTTTGGGGATGGAGAGTTCTGACCACAAGTGGGGAAAGTAGCCAATGTCAAACCAGGGAGGTGAGAGGCTTCCCTGGTCAAACTCATGAATTCCTTTCACCATAGAGTTTCCTTGGAAGAGGGGGGTTTGAAAAAAAGGGAACAGCTGGAAGGAAGATACTAGTAAACGGTTTTAAAAACTCCAAGAAGAGGAAAATACTTAGCATATTGGTGTCACAGGGTGTCTAGGAAAACGACTGCAGTGATCTGTTTTCTTTTACTCTCTATCCTATTCTATTCTATTCTATTTTATCCTTTATTATAAACATGTGCTAGTAGCCATCTGGGCTACAATTGTGTTTGTTTTGTACATCCTCTAAAGATCACCAGAGGTCAAAGGTAGAGCCCTGTCTGTGCTCTTTGGAATATGAAGACAATTTCTTGTAAAACAAATATGCTTGTTTTGTACATCTTAACCATGTTTATCATTAACTAATGCCACCACAGATCAATATTATGATATTTTGAGGTCATTGACCTCTAAAGGTCTCCAGAGGTCAGAGGTAGAAACCTGTCTTTGCTCTTTGGAATATGAAGACAGTTTCATTGTAAAACAGATAGCTTTTGCACATCTTAATCATGTTTATCATTACCTAATAATATCACAGATCACTATTATGGTATTTTGAGGTCATTGACCTCTAAAGGTCATCAGAGGTCAAAGGTAGAAACCTGTCAATGCCCTGTGGAATCAGAAGAATTGTAGCACAAATGCATATTTAGTGCAGCGTAACCAACGTCTAGGCCTATCTTTCACAAATGCCTTCAAACATCAATATTCTGATATTTGAAGTTCATTGACCTCTGGAGGTCATCAGAGGTCAAAGCAGACTTACCTCCCGATCTTAAAATGAATCTCATGGTATGTACTAACACTGGTGAAAGTTTCATGCTTTAGTCAAATTTTGCACAATTCTCATGATTTTGAGGGCTTAACCGCTCTACTATATCATCTCGTGCATCCTGTACTCTATGTGCAATGCACTCATCATAGAGACAAGGTTGCCTTCACCCAAACTGTTTAGATATTGCCACTGGAAGACTCTGATGACTGATCGCATACAGTGGCTGTGCACCTATAAGAACGCTGGGCTGACCTCAGGATGTCTATCCAGTTAAGTCGTGGAGGAGATCCTGTGTGCCGATCGCGTGCTTCACTGAAGACGCAGATGCTGCCCTGTCTTGAAAGAGATCAAGGGTATAGATCTAGACCAATTTCAGCAGGTTACACTGATTCATCACTTGCTGGCAGAGAGTCTTAACCGGATCATGCAGGTGATATTACCCGCTGTCAGCGTACCCTGATTCACACATCGGATGCAAACCGGATGGCGGCATATTGGAAACAACCAATATTTGGGCATGGGGACACAACTCTTGGCCAGGCCCAAGTGTTAAGGAGTATCGAGCATAAAGAAGACAATTAGAGTAAATAGTAGTTCCACTCCTATTTTGAATTGAGGGTACCTACAGGGGTCATTAAAAAAATGCCCAAAATTGCCTGACGTAATGACCCAAACTTAATTGGATGACAATAGCAAGTTGCAAGACACAGGGTTGCTTCATGTGGAATGCATGTTATGCCTCACAGTATGTCGCTTTCCAAATGGTCCATGACGTCACTTATATGCTCCAGGACCATGAGTTATTCATCGGAACCATACAGCCCACGAGCTTGACACTGACCTACACAGACCCGCCAGCTCGAAACTAGGTAGCATTGCCCATGAGCTTGACACTTATAGCAGGGCTCCACACTAACTTTTATTTTTGGTGGCCCAAAGGCAAACATCCGACATTTTTTGGTGGCGCGATCAGGCCACCAAAGTCTTCATTTCTGAAATTTTGGTGGCCCGATGTGCGTTTTTGGTGGCCCCGGGCCACCGGGCCACCGTTAGTGTCGAGCCCTGCTTATAGTATAGGCAAACCAGGCCCATAAGGGTCCGACACATGGGGGGAGGGGGAGGTCCACAAGACCTACACTGAATAGATTAAGCTTTCTGATGTAATACATATATTAATCTCGTGGGCCTTGTTTTCGTCGAGTGTCGAGTTCGCGGACCGCACAGCTTGTGGGCCTACTATATTTGATGTCGAGCTCATTGACCTTGTTCATCTAGTGTTTAGGTCACGGGATGTATGACTCGTGGGCTGCGTAACTCATGTGCTGTACGACTCGGGTTGTTTGGCTTGTGACGTACACCTGATGAGGTGGGCCTGTTGTTTTCTACTTAGCATCTGTCACCCTTTCATCCAGTTCAAGGGACTTAGTTTGCCATATGCCTGTTCACAAACTATTAAGCATCAACCCAAAATATGGTACTCCTCTCCCCACATTCCATGTTTAAGCGTACAAGTACAAATTTTGTCCAGTGCAAATTGGATAATGTTGCATATAATTTCATGCAAGCTAGTGTCGGGGGATGGGGGCTGTTATGTGCCCTAGGGGGTGGGTTGGTTTAGATACCCGGGAGTACTCAAATAAATGAGCGTACCAGTTGACCTGCAGTAATATGCACGTTTATTACCGAAGTAATAAAACAGACAAAAAAAAGAAACCCTGCAAAGAACAAGCAGAGAAAAAACCAACATCATAACACACTTTGTATATGCCATGATAACATCAGCAATGCGTTAGCTAGTTACACTTGGTTCTAACACAATCACAAAAACTCTCAGTTGTTTATCTCAGTCCACAAGAGTTACTGTAATACTGTAATTAAAACTGTAACTCAATATGCATAGCTCTTCCTCACTATCAGTGATCTATAATAATTTCCATCATGGTTTACAATACCGCTGAATCGTACACCGTAACTGCTTTATGTTGCATCATCAGTGTCAAATGCATATCAACTCCTTCAAATGAAATGAAAAGTTGAACTACAGCTGTATCATTTCCAAAACATTATCAACTGCTTTCATTTCTTCAGTAGCCTTGTTTAGCATAATCCATGCCAAACCTTCTAGTTTGCCAAGTTACACATCACATACTAGCATTGTGTCATACCAATAATTTGTGTATGAAAACATAAAACAAACTTATTCTCCTAGTTATAGATGTTAACCGTTATCAAATCCTTATAGTCACCTCATTCTCTCAATAAAACCTACACTTGGTTTTGATATACTGGAACCCACATTATTACTGACTAGTAAGCTTAAATGCAACTTGCATAGTCAACAACAAATTGTAATAATGGACAACATGTTCCACTCCATGAACTTGCATAAATGTGTAAGGAAATTGAAACATATTTATACCCAAAGTCAAACGTCACTTGTCTTCTGAACAGGTCACAATAGCTATCAGCCTCGTACGATAAGCTGTCTCCTCACTGCTCATGCTGCTGATACACAGCGGAAATTATCCTAAATAAAAGAAACATACATACACGAATGGTCCTTATCATGGTGATTTCCAAACCATAACATTCACACCGCTGTATGTCATCTCATACAACATGGTTCTAAGATTAAATGGTAAATAAGCAAGTATGCTCCCAACGGCGTATCCAGGATTTCATCTTAGGGGGGGGGGGGGGCGGTTAGTCTGCGATGGAGCGAAGCGACCGAGCCCGAGCGAGCGGAGCGAGCGAGGGGGGGGGGGGAGGGTGTGGGAGGGGGGTGTCCCCCCTCCCACGGTAAGAACTTTTTGCATTTTGATGTTGTAAATGGTGCAATTTGATGCATGTTTTTGCGCGTTATATCGACGTGAAACAGTCCCACTTGTTTAAGGTAGCAGTTTATTTTGATGTAGATTATTATTGAACAATTTGCCTATAAAATGCTATAAGTTAAATACACTTCTTGTATTAATTCTTTTCACTGAATATCATGGACGCGACTGAACCCGAGCGAGCGGAGCGAGTGATGGGGGAGGGGAGGGTGTGGGAGGGGGGTGTCCCCCTCCCACGGTGAGAACTGTTTGCATTTTGATGTTGTAAATGGTGCAATTTGATGCATGTTTTTGCGCGTTATATCGACGTGAAACAGTCCCACTTGTTTAAGGTAGCAGTTTATTTTGATGTAGATTATTATTGAATAATTTGCCTACAATATGGTATAATTCAAATTCACTTCTTGTATGACTTCTTTTCACTGAATATCATGAACGCGACTGAACCCGAGCGAGCGGAGCGAGCGATGAGGGAGGGGAGGGTGTCGGAGGGGGTGTTCCCCTCCCACGGTAAGAACTTTTTGCATTTTGGTGTTGCAAATGGTGCAATTAGATGCATGTTTTTGCGCGTTTTATCGACGTGAAACAGCCCCACTTGTTTAAGGTAGCAGTATATTTTAGTGTAGATTATTATTGAACAATTTGCCTATAAAATGGTATACGTTAAATACACTTCTTGTATTAATTCTTTTCACTGAATATCATGAACGCGACTGAACCCGAGCGAGTGGAGCGAGTGAAGGGGGAGGGGAGGGTGTGGGAGGGGTGTGTCCCCCCTCCCACGGTGAGAACTTTTTGCATTTTGATGTTGCAAATGGTGCAATTTGATGTTGCAAATGGTGCAATTTGATGCATGTTTTTGCGTGTTTTAACGAGTTGAAACAGTCCCACTGGTCTTGTTTAAAGGTAGGGAATCCCATTTGCATGCCTTAAATGAAGAGTTGTATAAATACAGTGGTATGTTGAAGAGAGTATCATTTTAGAAACTCCCATAAAGTATTGAAAATGGAAGGTAACATTTAGTACATTTTTTTGACGGTTAGATTTTGAATTGAATTTTTTTCGGGGCTCACCGTAAATTCCAGTACATTACTAGGCTACCTTTGCAGACCCATGCACCGTATGTGTGTCCATCATGTATATTTTGTGAAGAAAGTTCATCAACACTTACAAACAGTTCTATATACATTCTTGCCACACACTCTATATGTTATTACATCAGCTTTTGTACTTTTAGATTTGTGTTTATAGATAACAAATACAGAAGACTGCAACAAAAAGGCTTAAGTGTGGCTGACACACAGAACTACTGAGTAGTTGAGTTTTGTGCATCATTCAAATTTTAGATAACTGTTGACTTCCAAATTTCTAAGCAGTGGCCTAAGCAAGTCCCCTGAGGTTCATATTTAATGTTTTGCTGCATTTTGGGAGGTCTGTAAAAGGTATCCCCTACCTTTAAGGTTGCAGCATATTTTGATGTAGATTATCATTGAACAATTTGCCTATATAATGGTATAATTTAAATACACTTCTTGTATTAATTCTTTTCACTGAATATCATGAACGCGACTGAACCCGAGCGAGCAGAGCGAGCGAGGGGGAGGGGAGGGGGTGTCCCCCTCCCACGGTAAGAACTTTTTGCATTTTGATGTTGCAAATGGTGCAATTTGATGCATGTTTTTGCGCGTTTTATCGACGTGAAACAGTCCCACTTGTTTAAGGTTGCAGTATATTTTGATGTAGATTATCATTGAACAATTTGCCTATAAAATGCTATCATTTAAATAATCTTCTTGTATTAATTCTTACACTGAATATCATGAACACTGTCTGTTCAGCAGTCAAACAGAAAAAGCATGCACACGAGGGTGTAGATAGGGGCATATCCCCTCCCACACGAAGGTGATTTTGCGTTTTCAGACCTGAAATTCAGCGATCTGTTGCAAATTTTTGGTGCAATACTTTTTCATCGAAGTGATAAAATCACGGAATTTAGCTCTTATTCCGAATGTGCACCATCTGTGTGTATGTATAAAGTCTAGTGAGGTATATAGAGGAAGGGGGATTCCTCCTCCCGCTCGCGGAGCTTTTGCGTTTTTGGAATTGAAATAAAGCGATCTGGGTATAGCCACAGTCTATACTTCTATGCATAGTGGAAGGGGGGGGGGAGGGGCGGGGGAGCAGGGAGAAGGCGTGGGCGAGTGTTATCCCCACCCTTCCCTTCCGATCGAGCTTTTGCCTTTTTAAGGTTGAAATTGAGATATCTCATCTACGCATTTTTGATGGAATCAACATTTGGGAAATCACACACACACACACACACACACACACAAACTGATTGGGGGGAGGCTGAGGGAGGAAAGGGTCGATTAAAAGGGGAAATTCCCCTTATACATGAGGGAACCTTGAGTTTTCGTAATATAAGTGATACGTCTTGTGCACTCAGAATTATTCATAATTTTTTGTAAATCTAAAAAGTGTACTAAGCTATGGAAAGAGGCACAGAGGGGGAGGGTTTGGGAGGGGGTATCCCCCTCCCAAGCACGAGAGATTTTGCATATTTTGAATTGAAATTCAACGATCTGGTGCACATTTTGAGTGAAATATTCAAAAAATATCTTATTTGATGAAAGGTTGCAAAGGAGACCCGCTTCATGTGCATGCATATACAGTATACGCGCATTTTTTTTTTCCGCCTCCCAAATCCCCGGTCCAAATCTTAGGGGGGGCGATCGCGGCCCCCATCGCCCCCCCCCCCCCCCCCTGGCTACGCCAGTGTATGCTCCCAACTGGATAATGCCTCAACAGGTGGGCAGTTTCATACACATACCGATACCATGGGCGCGGCCATCTTTAATTCACTGTTTACATGAGAGCGCCCCCTAAGTCAAATGTTTTCCATACGCACGATAACTTCTGAAAAATGTGCGTTCATGCATGGAGGTAGAAAAGATGCCAACCTCACGTGTTGTCTGGCACCTACATGTGCTCTAACTGACTTGCTCACATTTGTGAAAGTCTGATGTACCATACATACTCTCATCATATAAACATGACATTCAAATGAGCCAATAATAATGATTACTACAACTTCCATTCATTCAAACCAATATTCTCCCACTTTACAAACTCCATCGCATGGTGTAAATCACGTAACTTTACTCCCACTACTCTGTGCAAAGTGTGTGGTTGAGTGCACTGCTGTGTACTCTGTATGCAGCAAACACACAGGGTCAATGGCTAAGAGGACAATGACTCCGTTCACCTCAACATTTCATCTACTCTATAAAGCCGTAACATGCATTCACATTACTTCTAAACTTCACACACAATAAGCATAATGCATACATAAATCATGTACCCAACAGAAATATCATTTAGAAAACGAAATAGAAGCCTACTTACAGCAGATTTCCTCCACGTGACCTGTGATTGCCTCTCCCCTTCTCTGCAGAGCAAGGTGCAATGCCCCAGACCACCGGAACTGTTTGGCTCAACACTTTCTGTGACTGATCACTCACCAAAATATCACTCCTCCTTCCCGTAAAAATTATATTCCTGGTTATTATTTTCATATTCTGAATAACCTTAACTATAATTTACAAAGCACATGCTCATTCTTGTCTCTCCCATAGCATATGTAACCCTCGACATTAATCAACAGACAGGACTATATTTTTTAACATGTGCAAGTACACATGCCCCAAAGTTGTGAAGTGAAACTACCTGGGGAATTAGTAGCATGGGATGGCGGTCCCATGGCAACTGTATGCTGCCACTGGCCAGTTCTTATCTCTCTCCAAAAACAACAGAGTGTTTGTTTCCCTGTGTGGCACTCTGTATTAAACCCTAGGCACACCAAGCCTGTGCAATATAATACACTTTATCATCACAAAATTCTGTCCTCTGACACTAGTCTGCATAATCCAAACATAAATATTATATTTGAGGTCACTGCCATCACTGATGAAGGCACGCAAGCTTCATTTCTGAAGTAATTGACTGCTCACATTCCTGAGACCTGTTACTATGAACCAATGCTTTGTGGAATATGCATAGATATACTTTGATTATAACGTCAAGGCGTGATTTGTACATGATTAAACATTCAGGATTAAACCAATGAAGCCAAACATCAATATTTGCAATCCTACACAAATTTTGATATTCTAAAAGTCTGACCTCACATTGTCCTTGAAGGTCAAAGTTGGATATACATAGGGTACCGTAATGGCCAATGTTCTGTGGGATGAGAAGACACTTCTTGTAGCATAAATGCTAATAGCATAATGCATAATTGCACACCAGGTATACAGTTAACCATTGAATATACATCAAATATCAATACACGTGTATTTTGATATTTTGAGGTCATTGACCTGTCACAAACCTCAGCGGTCAAAGGCAGAGACGTGTAAATTATTTCCCTTGATCTGAGGAATAAGAAACGATTCAGTTGTAACACAAATGAATGTTTAGGACATCGTTATCATGTTTATCATCAACCAATTGCACCAAATATCAAAATTCTGATAATTTGAGGTCATTGACCTCTGGAGGTCATTAGAGGTCAAAGCTAAAAACCTGTCAAGGATCTGCGGAACATTGAGGCAATTCCACTGTTTAAAAAAAAAAAAAGGTTTTAGTACATCATTGCCGTGTTTATCATTAATCAATGACAAAATATCAATATTCTGATATTTTGAGGTCATTGACCTCTGCAGGTCATCAGAGGTCAAAGGTAAACCTGTCAGGGTTCTATGGAACATGAAGATGACAATTCCACTGTAAGAAAAATGAGTCTTTAGTACATCATTACCATATTTAACATTAATTAATGACGCAAAATATCAATTTTTATCAAATTTTGAGGTCATTGACCTTTGGAGGTCATCAGAGGTCAATTCAGACTTACCTCCCGATCTTAAAATGAATCTTATAACATGTACTAACACTGGTGAAAGTTTCATGCTTTAGTCAAATTTTGCACAATTTTTCGGCTTATCTGCTCTACTATATATATATATATATTATATATATATATATATATATATATATATATATATAAGCGTTAACTATGTAATCTTTGGTCACTGCAGGTAGCCCATTAGGGGCCTACACATCCCCATCATACACCAATAAAGTTGTGGTCTTCCATGGAACTCGCAATAATATTGATTCCTGTTGTGCATGATTGATGAGATATCACAGAATATTCATTGCTTTTTTATCTCTTTCCTTATGATTCTCTCCCCCCCCCCCCCTCCTCCTCCTTCTTGTCAGATTTTTTGTTTTGTTTTGTATTGTCTTATTTTTCGCACTCTCACCCGTTTTTATACGTATTTATACGTACTACTAGTAATTATTGGATGAGGGTCTACCACGGCGAGCAAAACTTTCACAGCCCGTGCACACACTCACTGATGAACGTGTACGAATCGAATCGTCGCGAGACCACAGAAATACTCACAGAACTCTTCGCAACACACAACCACAGAATATCTGTGCACACAACCCGAGCGGAGTAAGCATAGACGTTTTACGAGCGGTTTTATTGAATTTGATTGCCAAAAGCCACAGGCTTGCGTGTAAGTAAAAACTACGCGGGTATTTTTTATTTACACGCAAGCCTGTGGCTTTTCGCAATTAAATTCAATGAAACCGCTAGTAATACGTCTATGCTTACTCCGCTCGGGTTCGTTGCGAAGAGTTGTGTGAGTGCCTCTGCTCGCGACGAGTCGATTCGTACACGTTCGTCATTGAGTGTGTGCACGGGCTGTGAAAGTTTTGCCTGCCGTGGTAGACCCTCATCGAATGAGTGCGAAAAACAAAACAATGCAAAACAAAAAATCTGACAAGGAGGAGAGGGGGAAGATAGAGAATCATATTCACAGGAAAGAGATAAAAAAGCAATGAATATTCTGTGATATCTCATCAGTCATGCGCAACAGTGATCAATGTTATTGCGGGTTCCATATGGAAGACCGGATGCACAACTTTATTGGTGTAGGCTACCTATATAAAATGATGGGGATGTATTTATTTCTCAGCCCCCAACCCCCTCTATTATATTTGTTGCTATCAAAGGCCCCTAAATTTATCTTCAGACTGATGGTACATTATTTTGTTTCTCAAACCTGCCCCTCTTTTCTTCATACTAGTTTCAAAGACTCACGTGCATATGCATTTTCCGACCTCTCTCGACCCCTTCCTTTTTCAAATGCATGACTCGTGTATTTCTTCCCTTCCTCGATCACTGCTTGAATTATCATACAATTTATTTGTTTCTTACGACTTTCTCTGCCTCTCCCCTCCTCTCTTTCTCATTTCAAAACTTCACAATGTTTGTTAACAAGACTACTTTCTACATTGATCAGTTTGTCTAGAAACACTGTACAGTCACGTGCAAATTAGTATGAAGGAAAATTATACCACTATTGCATTAATTCATTATCACTTTATTCACTTCTTTTTGTTCAAACACTTTTTTTTTCATGAAGGTTTATACAGAGATAATCTGATCCTCCAATATCCAAGAAGTATTGTAATACAAACTAGAACTATCACTCAATGTGATTTATACCCCCTACTAACAAAGTAACTGACATTTGCCATATCTCACGTCAAGTGCTCAAAACCTGAGTGAGTAAAGTAAATAAATCAACAATTTCTATGATTTTCATTAGAAATACTGTTACCATAGCAACACAATGTGCTAAATCTCAAGTCAAATGCTCAAAACTGAGGGAGTTAAGTGAATTCATGATGTCATTGTATTATGATTTTCATTCAAAATAAAATTAGGCTGTCACAATATTGTGTCGAGCCCACTAATGTCAATAATATTCGACCACTAATGTGGCTGTCGTATCTTTAAGCATTTACACTCCCAATACAATGAGCCATAATTCAGTCAGATCATTTGATTTTCTTTATTCCGAGTGGTTCCCAATCGACGTGTTCTCTTACTCTTTTCTTTAATCTGTACACGTAATCTCAGTTTTATATTCGAAAAGACACACTGTATGTTCCATTCTCTTGCAAAACAAAAAAGAAATGACTGTATTTCATTTTTGTAACATATGATCGATGCAGAAAATTCCGGATAAATTCATTTGAATTAGGATCGTGTAATGTCATAACAACCACTAACAGGAAGCTTTAGATTTTAGACGCGCGGACGTTCAAAGGGAAAAAAAAAAAAAACATGGTCTGAGCGTGCGCAGAAGCGCACGTCAACTTGACGTACGTTTCTGCGCACGCTCAGAACATGTTTTTTTTTTTCCCCTTTGAACGTCCGCGCGTCTAAAATCTAAAGCTCCCTAATGTCATAAGATGACGACGACATTAATGTCATAACGACCACTAATGTCATGACATGTCGACGACAATGTCATAATGACCACTGTAATGTCATGACACGTCTACGATAAATGTAAAGATCGGATTAGCACGTCGACGACAAATGTCAAAATCGGATTAACCACAAATGTCATAACACGTCTACGACAAATATCAAAATTTCCATTTTTACTGCAAATGTCATCACGTTGACGACACATTTCATAACGACTACTAATGTCATAACACGTCGACGTCAAAAGTCGTAACATCGGACAAATATCAAAGTCTGATTATCCACAAATATTATAAGACGTCGATGACAAATGTTAAAATCGAACTAACCACAAATTTCATAACGCGTCGACCATGAATGTCAAATTTTCCAAATTTATCACAAATTTCAGAATGCGTCACAGAGGTGGATCACGGAATTCCGTAAAGGGGAGGCGCCTTTACAAAAGTAAAGACTGCCGCACCCCTCCATTTTTCTGTTCTTTTTTTTTAAACAAATTAAATAAGAAGAACATAATTAGGGGGATGGAGTTGCGCCAGCCTTTCATTTTGAAAAGGTGTCTCCCCTTTACGGAATTCCTTGATCCGCCCATGAAATGCAAGCAATGAGTTTTGACATTTGTGGATGACGCAATAGCGGATCGAGACGGGTGCATCTCCCTCTGATGCCCCCTTTCTGTTTTTGTTAAAACAACAGAAATAAAAAGAAAAAAATAGGGGTTGCGCCAGCTTGTAGTTTTGAAAAGTCGCCTCCCTGTAATGCAAGCATCGGGTTTTACCATTAACCTGTGGCTGAAGCAGTCGCGGATCTAGAGGGGGCGCGGCGCCCCTCCCCGTCTCTATTTTTGTTAAAATAAAAGAAATACAACTCAAAAAGGGAGGAGGTTGCATCAACCTTTGATTTTGTTAAGGTGCCTCCCCTTTACAGAATTCCTGGATCCTCCCCTGTGATGCGTTAGGTCCTATGACATTTGTGGTCGACGCGGTATGAAATTTGTGGTTAATTCGATTTTAACATTATGTCATTGACGTGTTATGACATTTGCAGTAAAAACAGAAATTTTGACATTATGTCGTCGACGTGTTATGAGATTAGTGGTTATGACATTTGTCGTCGACGTCTAATGACATTATTGGTCATTATGAAATTTGTCGTCGACGTGTTATGACATTAGTGGTCGTTATGACATTTGTCATTGACGTGTTATGACATTTACAGTAAAAAAACAAATGTTCACATTTATTTTGTCGTCGACGTGTTATGAGATTAGTGGTTATGACATTTGTCGTCGACGTCTTAGAACATTATCGGTCATTATGAAATTTGTCGTCGACGTGTTATGACATTAGTGGTCGTTATGATATTTGTCGTCGACATGTTATGATATTTGCAGTAAAAACTGAAATTTTGACATTTGCCGTCGACGTGTTATGACATTTGTGGTTAATCCGATTTTGATATTTGTCGTCGACATGTTATGACATTAGTGGTCGCTATGAATTTGTCGTCGACGTGTTATGACATTTGCAGTAAAAATGGAAATTTCGACATTTGTCGTCGACGTTATTGGTTCGTTATGACATTTCTCGTCGACGTGTTATGACATTAGTGGTCATTATGAAATTTGTCGTCGACGTGTTGTGACATTAGTGGTCGTTATGACATTTGTCGTCGACGTGTTATGAGATTATGGTTATGACATTATTGTCGTCGACGTCTTATGACATTTGCAGCAAAAAATGGAAATTTTGACATTTGTCGTCGACGTTATGACATTATTGGTCGCTATGACATTTGTCGTCGACGTGTTATGACATTAGTGGTCATCGTGAGATTTGTCGTCGACGTGTTATGACATTAAAGTGGTCATTGTGACATTTGTCGTTGACGTGTCATGGCATTAGTGGTCGTTATGACATTTGTCGTCGTCTTATGACATTAGTGGTTGTTATGACATTACACGATCCAAATTCAAATGAATTTATCCGGAATTTTCTGCATCGATCATATGTTACAAAAATGAAATACAGTCATTTCTTTTTGTTTTGCAAGAGAATGGAACATACAGTGTGTCTTTTCGAATATAAAACTGAGATTGCGTGTATACAGATTAAAGAAAAGAGTAAGAGAACACGTCGATTGGGAACCACTCGGAATAAAGAAAATCAAATGATCTGACTGAATTATGGCACATTGTATTGGGAGTGTAAATGCTTAAAGATACGACAGCCACATTAGTGGTCGAATATTATTGACATTAGTGGGCTCGACACAATATGGTGACAGCCTAAGTTTATTTTGAATGAAAATCGTAATACAATGACATCATGAATTCACTTAACTCCCTCAGTTTTGAGCATTTGACTTGAGATTTGGCACATCGCGGTGACAGTTATGATATTTAGCTGGGCAAACTTTATTTTTTTTTAATGTTAAACATTGTGTTACTATGGTAAAAGTATTTCTAATGAAAATCATAGAAATTGTTGATTTATTTACTTTACTCACTCAGGTTTTGAGCACTTGACGTGAGATATGGCAAATGTCAGTTACTTTGTTAGTAGGGGGTATAGATCACATTGAGTGATAGTTCTAGTTTGTATTACAATACTTCTTGGATATTGGAGGATCAGGTTATCTCTGTATAAACCTTCATGAAAAAAGTGTTTGAACAAAAAGAAGTGAATAAAGTGATAATGAATTAATGCAATAGTGGTATAATTTTCCTTCATACTAATTTGCACGTGACTGTACAGTGTTTCTAGACAAACTGATCAATGTAGAAAAAAAATGTAGACAAACATTGTGAAGTTTTGAAATGAGAAAGAGAGGAGGGGAGAGGCAGAGAAAGTCGTAAGAAACAAATAAATTGTATGATAATTCAAGCAGTGATCGAGGAAGGGAAGAAATACACGAGTCATGCATTTGAAAAAGGAAGGGGTCGAGAGAGGTCGGAAAATGCATATGCACAGTGAATCTTTGAAACTAGTATGAAGAAAAGAGGGGTAGGTTTGAGAAACAAAATAATATACCATCAGTCTGAAGATAAATTTAGGGGCCTTTAATAGCAACAAATATAACAGAGGGGGTTGGGGGCTGAGAAATAAATACATCCCCATCATTTTATATAGGTAGCCTACACCAATACAGTTGTGCATCCGGTCTTCCATATGGAACCCGCAATAACATTGATCACTGTTGCGCATGACTGATGAGATATCACAGAATATTCATTGTTTTTTTGTCTCTTTCCTGTGAATATGATTCTCTCTCTTCCCCCTCTCCTCCTTGTCAGATTTTTTGTTTTGCATTGTTTTGTTTTTCGCACTCGTTTACATACTTATCAATTTACACATGTACTATTCGATGAGGGTCTACCACGGCAGGCAAAACTTTCACAGCCCGTGCACACACTCAATGACGAACGTGTACGAATCGAATCGTCGCGAGCAGCGGCACTCACACAACTTGACCAATACCGAATTCATTTAGGGTCTAGATCGAGATCTACAGAGTATTTAGTCTTCACATTAAATGATAACAATCTTTGCTGTTCTCACGTAATATGGAAACAAGCTCGAAGTGACTGATTATATTCAGCTTACAGGCATTACGAAATCCTTATTGCTACTCTTAAAAACTATGGGGGCGCTGTGGTATTATGATTATAGTGGATATAAGACTCCCGATCCCCAATCGGAGGACCCGAGTTCGATTCCCTCCCAGCGGTTACGTCCTTGGACAAGATGTTTTTGAAAGAAAGAAAGATATTATTCAGAAGGGTGAAGGTTCAGGTGAGAGTTTCTTCAATTTGTCTCCCTCTACAATGTGAATTTGTTAAGATCGCAACTGCTGAACTGTACAGATCTGTATTGTTAAATTTGTAAAGGGAGACAAATTGAAGAAACTCACACCTGAAGATGTTTTTACCCACCATTTCCCTTTCGACTCCGGTGTATAAATGGGTACCGGGCAACGTTAGGGTGGTTATAATGGTAGGACCCTCTGGTAGAGCAGTGGCAACACTGAAGAGGCTACCCTGGATAAAGAAGACCTTATTAATATATTAAAACAAACCTTTTTTTTAAATACCCACAAGGCGGGAAAAAAGTCTTCGCCCAGCGCAAGCACGAGACCCAGCGTGGGATGGAGTTTGAGACGAAGACCGGCTGGGGGTCGATCGCCCAGTTTCCCCGCGCCTTGTGGATGCTGATCAAGAACCTGCCATTTATGTTTAACAACATCTCCACGGCCTGCGAGACCTTCATCCTAGTCGCCGTGGGCGTCTTCGGCCCAAAGTACATGGAGTCGCAGTTCAACCTGACGTCGGGCCAGGCAGCCATTTTGGCGGGTAAGGGGTCAGAGTAATATTGATTTTGATATCATTTCATTTGATCTTACCGGAGTTGAACAGGCACTATTCGATAGCGATTTGAATCGACTTGATTCAACTCGTTGCGATGTCTGTAAATGGCTTTATTTGATATTGATTTGACTCGTTTTTATTATATTTCCTGACAATTTAATTTGATTCGATTCGATTCGATTCGATTTGATTTGATTTGTTTCGTTTTGATTTGATTTGATTTGATTTGATTTGATTTAACTTGCTCCAAAAGGTATGCTTCGTTAAAAGCATATGATCTCCTAACAAAGATTTGCATCATTTAAAAGAACTGGACTTGATATTTGGAATGATCGTTCCCATGTTCCAAAGGGGATAAAATCCTCCCGGAAATGGCATTTTGCAGGCCATAAGGTTGAAACGTTCAAATTAGGATTATTCCCCATTAAAAAAAAAAAAGTCGTCTGTTGTACTGAGAGAGTTAAACTGACATCGTTTATTGCACTGTGAGACTTGAATTAATCACAATGTTTTGAGAGTAATCTTCGCATCTTTTACCTATCGCAGCCATTTTTCGCAGCATCACTACTAAGGTGACAATTCAGTTGAAGAAAGTGTCATAGACTTTACCTTATTATGTAAGTGTTTGAAATAACAAATATGAATGATAAACCTTGATGTATAAAGTAGTCGCCTACTTCTTGCTCTTCGTCTTCTCCTTCTCTAACCGTGTCCCTATTTTCTCCTGGCAAATATTTTGGATCACAGCCATTATCTCTTTTCACTTACCTTTCAGGTATCATCGTCACTCCGTCAAGTTTTATTGGCGCCCTCTTCGGTGGCTGGGTGGTCAAGCGATTTGACCTAAAATACAAAGGTATGCTGAGGTTCACTCTCGGCGTGCTCATCTGTAGTTTGGGTCTTCAATTCGTCTTCTTTATGAGCTGTGAAAGCATCGACTTTGCCGGAGTTACGGTGGATTACAAAATTAGGTAAGCATTTGCCCGATTTTGCTCCTACGTAATTCAGTTTTTGTGGGTCAGAGGAGATGGTAATATCTTGCTTTTTAACTTTTTTGTTTGTTTGAAAGTAGACTTATCGCTTCATAATCAAAGGAAAGAATTTTCTATCCAGGCTCTTTACCCCTTTTTGTGCTTTAGTTTGCAATTTTCTTGCAATCAATGCCACTTCATAGTGTTAGATGGGCAAAGCTCAATGTACTTTTGCTTTTAGTCAAGAGGTTGCTCGCAGAGATTTTAGTTCGTTGTAATCCCAGCATAAAGTTTTCATTCGTTAAACATCGGGGTATAGTATCTGTGCGACATGTATACTCGTAAGCTTATTGATGTAAAGTATTTTCCTTTAAATGTTCTCTTATCTGCCTTGTATTAATTACTATCGTGTGCTAATGATTAGTCAGAGGATCCACTGCTTACTTGAAATACTAAACGGACAATTATCTTCATTAAACATTCTTCAAGTACAATATGGGGGATTAAGAACAGCAATAAATCAACCACTACTGAGAATAACAAGGCATACCCCGGGCCCCTCAAAAAACAGAAGACAATCTTTCTGAAGTCTCTAACAGATGGAAGATCCCAATAAAGTATGGACTTAACTATCGACTTTAGATTTAAAAAAAACAAAGACGGCTTTATCGCGACTGCAGAACCAGAGCCGTTTTAAATTTGTCATATTGTCAAACTCATTAAATTGTGATGATATCGGACAAATTCAAACAGTCATGACAAGTGGCAAGAAGAGGTGGACACATTTCAGGAAATTAAGGACATTGGACTTTGGAGGAGTAATCAAAGCAAGGTGGATGACAAGTGACAAGTTTGTGTCAACCTGGGGGCTGTAATAATCCGTTCTGTCTGTTTATTTTCGATGGAGAAACCAGCAGACACTGAAACCCATGAACAGAAAATCGAAGACGAGTCGTGTAATCGTGATAGTTTACATAATCATTCCATCTCATTACAACTCCCTTAAAAATTTTCACTATAACAGCAACAAAAAAGGACATTAATAATGATGAAATTCCGGTTTATTCTTAAGTTCAAAGCTGGGACAGTCACTAGTGTCCAAAGATGACGAGAAATAATGCTGAATAACCGTGGAAAAGCCAGACCTTGATTCTTATCGCAAAATGCATCTTTATAGGTCTGAAACGGAGGATGTAAAAGTTTCACATTGTTTAATTCCACTTTGATAAATGATAAGATATCTTCTTCTGTTTAATTTTTATCTTCTTTCCTCCTACGTGTTTAACTTGTTCTCTTTCTCTCTTGTTTCATGCTTTGTTCTGTATATATGTATGCATGTATCTGTCTGTCTGTCTGTTTACTTGTCTGTGTCTCACGTGCTAAATTCCACTCATAACAGCCCCGGGTCCGGCGATCAGGATTTCCCGGTTGACAATGTCTGCAATGAGGATTGTAAATGTACGCACGACTTCCAACCCGTATGTGGACATGATGATGTTTTGTACTACTCGCCGTGCCACGCGGGATGCTCGTTTAAAAACTCTTCAGACGACGACTCGTCAGTGGTAAGCACTTTCATGATTTAAAAAGTAAAAAAAACAAACAACAACAACAACAACAACAAACAACAACAATAAGTGCAATTATCCCAGATAAGTCCAAGTATAGCCACATGACTGTGCTTTGGCACTGTGTCTGTTTTAATGTTGAGCACTCACTGTTAGTGTTTCATACGACAAATAAAAACCTAATCAAGTATAAATTTGTATTCCGCGATGATCGGTCTATTCAACGTGATGATAAGCTTATACCTTCATATGGCCCAAAACTGCACGGAAACATTGTGTCATTTTGCAAAAGTAAAGGAAATTTCTTATTATATTATATACACCAAAACACACAGACTGATAACACCTTCATTTTATTCTATTAGCCTACATTCGATTGTTATATCGAGCCTACCGTAGATTTGCTATTGTTGTTGTTGTTGCTGCTGCTGCTACTGCTATACTACTACTGTTGTTGTTGTTGTTTGTTTGTTTGTTGTTGTTGTGGTGGTGGTGGTAGTTATGGTCTTTTTTATTTTTGTTTGTGTGTGTGACAGGGGTGGTTTGTAACGTCCTTTGACCATGTTGCACGTCATTTTTGATACATCCCGCAGACATACTACGACTGCGCTTGCATACCTTCAGCCGCCAACGAGACGGTCGGGTACGGCCACGGGACAGGGGGCCGGTGTGAATACAGCTGTCAGTCACAAACGATGTTTGTCGTCATAGCCTTTCTTCTTATCACGGTCACGTCTATGATAGCGGTTCCTCAACTGACCGCCACGCTAAGGTAAGCACACACACCCAACTAAAGTGTTGCTTCAAAGGTCCTGTTTACCTTATATGGAGCAGTGATTTAAAAAATGTTCAAAATATCACATTTGATGCATATGTGTAGGTCTGTTGTGTCACAAAACATCCTACCATATAAGTGCATATTATGATATGATATCAGTGTTTGTTTGTTTGTTTGTTTGTTTGTTTGATTTTTCTTCCAACACAATTTCATACATAAATCAAGATTATTTTCAGTAATATCACATGGAATATCAGTAAGCAGATTACAAGTACATGATTCAAAGAAGAAAAGTCGATGTGTAAATTAATTTCATTAACAAAATATAAATCGTATTACCAATTTTCCAAATAATCATCTGAGAAATTATGCGGAAGAAGGACTGTCACTATAAGCAAAAGCTTCAGCACGTGGCAGCCCAGGGACCTATCTGCATAATACACAAAAAAAAAAATTGTAAAAAGTGTATTTCTCAATAATCCGTAACTGTAGACGGTTTAGTCTGGAAACATTTTTATTATAACTATTGTTCACATTTTGTTTATTTAACAACACTTAACATCGATTATACGGATTCAGATTTTTACAGTGGTTGTTTCTATCCCCAACTCACATTTTAGAATTATTTTAAAGCAATAATGCTCGGTTTTTGTTTCATCTGCAAATGGTAAATTATGTCTTTAAAGTTCGTGTGTCCCTTTTGGAACTATCAAAATTAGATTCCATAAAAGCCGGTATATTGTAGAGATAGGTAATTCATCAGACCTTTCGTTAAACTGATAAAACTGGAAACTTCTTTATGATGAAAACAGTATTGCGGAATCCCAGTGGATTTGTTTGGACCTAAAAAAAAAAAAAAAATCCAACCGTTATTCTCGGCACAAAAGGGGAGCGCATATCTCAGACGACATAGGACTAGTTTTCATTTCTATCTTAAAAAGCCCTGAAGTGTATAATTATTATTGTAAGATTTCATACACTATGTTCTGATCTTGGGAGACATTACTCGTCAACCATGCAAAATTTCTTGACGTTTGCAAAGCCTCTGAAACCTCCCTGCCCCTAAATGTATCTATCACCTCATAAATTAGAGACTTTAGATCGATTGTAGTTTGCATCAAAATCTTACTCAAATGATTTGCAACTCGATTTCTGTTCATACAGTAAGCCATATTTCTGATGTAATCTTTATTGTGTGTGTGTGTGTGTGGAGGGGGGGGGGGGGGGGGCGGATTCGCGTTCCGTGGCGGAGAAATGACGACAAGCGCAAAGCTTTTATTATTTAGAATAACGACAAAAGAAACCCAAATCATTACATAAATGCAATTCCATCACTACCTTACAACTGACAGTCAAAAAACTTTACAGTGTATATCTTATGATAATGTTTGAACACTCGTAGCACCCACACAAAAACAAAACAATAACACAAATAAACTATGCAAGTTCATGCAAGTTGTGAAATTCTTTCAGCGAATTGTGTTTATTGCAACTGATTGACAAATTGCCCTACTTCGACGTAAATAAGCACCAAATTAATCAAACACAAATAATATATTCTTGGGACGGCTGTTTCTGATGAAATGACGTGAAATTTTTACAGCTATTTGATACAATCTTGTTTTCTTTTCTTCCGTTTGTTTCTTTTTCTGCCTGTTTGTTTGTCTGTTTGTGCGTTTCTCTCAAAGATGTGTCGCTCCCTCGCAGAGGACATTCGCCTTGGGTGTTCAGTCCGTCATTTACAGATGTTTAGGTAAGTCAAAGTTTATGTGTGGGTCACCCACAGGTGTCTATCTTTTCAAACAGTGAGACTAAGATTCAATAGATCGTGCCGTTAAAGGGATGGCATAGTTTTGAGACAGATTGGGATTTAAAGTGTAACTTTTTATAACTATTTCTACTTTTAACTAGAAACCATTTATATGACATATTCAAGAGTATGCAATCCTAAGAGGAATTCGAAGTTTATTTGATGAAAATTGGTTTTCAAATGGCTGAGATAATCCAAAAACGAAGAGGTCCTAATAAAAGGTGGGTCCCACCTTTTATTAGACCACATTCTTTTTTACTTTCAAATTGCTTTTTGTATATCTCAGCCATTGCAAAACCCGTTTTTATCAGATAAACTTGAATAAGTGGGACGTTGATGTATATCGTTGCATTTTTTGCAGTTTTTATGTTGTTTGCTGTGTTTTCTTTTCATGATTTCCCTAATGGCATGTTTTGTTATTCCGGTCATTCTTTCACTCTTGGGGGGACTTATATACTAGGCTCCATTCCAGGCCCAATCATTTTCGGCTCGCTGATCGACCGCACCTGTCTCATCTGGGAGGAGGAGGAGTGTGATGACAGCCGGACCTGCTGGCTCTACAACAACGCCGACTTCAGCCGCTACACCCTCATCATGCCCCAGTCCGCCAAGGGCCTCTCCATCCTCTGCATCATCCTCGCTCTCGTCACCTACAAGCCGCCCAGCGACGACGAAGAAAAGAACGACGACAGCGCACCGACCACGGTCAGCGCGGAGCTCGCGGAAATCCCGCGCGTGGAGGACCATGTAGACGAAAAAGCACCGCAGGTATAAACATCAATAACTATATCATTTCAAGGATGAAATATGAAAATAGAAGAATCATTCCATTTTAAGCGTGAATGAGTGGGGACCAACTCGGAATCTTACATAGTGATGTAGGAGATTCTCGGAAGAGTAAGCCAAATGTTTTCACCAAAGGTGCATTGACACGAGACACGAGCTCGCCTTCGACCACTATGATGAGCAAATGTTTTTTTTTTTTTTTTCCGCTCACGAAGGGAGCGCTGCCTTATGCCTTACCAATGAAACCAGATGAGATGACTTTCACGTTTTTGTGTGTGTTGATAAATGACTTGACGTGTGATGTAATTGCTCGTGATAAAACTTTTTTTTTTTGCGCAGTGTTTTTCTTTTTAAAGGTAGTATCCATTGTTCCTCGTTAGCGGGCAAAATGTGAGAAACGAATGAAATCTTCGAAGGAATAATATGGAAGTTTCATTACGATGCTTTGCTTAGGCTTGTGTAGATAAATCTACCTCCTTATGCGGCAGTTAGAACGAACTGTTTATCCTGGTTTTGTTTTTCTCTTTCCTTTAGACTGTGTTCATTCTCTCTCTCCGCTCCACCCCCGTCCCTCTCCCGTCCCCCCCCCCCTTTCTCTCTTCCTTGCATGTCATACGACACTATTAGCATGATTAGTTTAAACAAGCTCTGACCTTTGCTCTATAGCCGTTAGCTCATCAGGGTATGTAAATTAACTACCTTGTCACCTTTCAGTACGCAAATCTCAATTTTTATTCCTACCCGATGTCACCTTAAATCAAGATGTCAGTTTGCACCTCCCTGGCCATGGTAAGCCTTATGGAGCTTGCTAACGCCCGGTACTTCGCACGCAAATAATTATGGGATACTACCTCTCAGAACTAATATATTTCAGTTTGCTTTTTCTTTTAACTGTTTTGAATGTGATAATCATACATAGAAAAAGTATTTAAAAAAAATGTTAATCTTAAATTACATTGTGCCTGTCATTCCCTATCTTATGACTTCAATTACCTTAACCAACGTTGACCAAAGGCAATAAACATAAACCTCATTCTGCTTTTAAAAAAAAAGAAAATAAAAAAAACAGAAAAAAAATCTCTGACGGTTAGACAGGATAGTCGTATTATACAGGAGGTTTTTATTGTTATTGTTGTTGTTGTTGTTGTTGTTTAAATCCTGAATCTTGTGCACTCAAAACTTGTATTCAGAGTACCGTTTTGGTATTGTATGCACTGCAATAGCATGGCCGAGTAATTGTGATGTTCAATTTTTTTTTCTTCCTATGTGTGGACTCCTATTCTTGATTCTAGCTCACGCATGCATTCCAAGTCTGCGGCGTTATGTTAGGCAAACAGTATATGAATTCTTATGGCCATAACTTGAGAATGAAGACTAGAGTATTTTCTAGCTCTTATACCTACACTGACTAAGACTTTCCGAATCGTACAATTTGACTTTCAGCCATCAGGCAATGCAAAAGAAAGAAGAATGTAAACGTATATCCCCGTTAATGGATATTTGAGATTAATATCTAAATCTGTGTTCCTTACGTGTAGCGGGAGCTGTGTAAAAACTAGCGCAGGGTAGTGTTTTATTTGTAAATAGAAAAACAAAAGGCATTGCATCCCATACTTCCATCGAAAAAAAAATTCTTTTTATATTCAACGTTTACAGCGTGAAAATACATCTGACGACATAGTAAATAAACAACATCTGCAACACTCAGATTCAGATTAGCTTTAGATTATTAAGTGTATTGCTTGCTACGTTTCCCGTATAGGTCTAGAGCTTATAGAGAACGACAGGAGTTTATTGTTGTTGTTTTTTTCATTGTGGAGATAAACACTCATGATCCCAGTGTTTTCTAATATCTTCCAAACTATTTCAGTGCTCGTATTTTGACATTTCATCTATATTTTATTCTAGTTTTGCACAATTTCATCGTTATCGAAAGTCTTTCGAGGTATAGCCGTAATGGCAATATTTCTATTTGAATACTACTAGGCGGCAGTAAAATACTATAGTATTATTATTAAACGTTAATGATCTTGTTCTCTGTCAAAATAACTCATTAAAAATATATGAGTATGGAGATATGACAGCGAAAATGTTTTGCCGGAACCCCTCCACATTGCTATTAATGTTTAGTGCCGGTACCATATTCTGTATTCTTGCTAAATTCAAAAGAGTTACCCAGGCATTCAATGAATAAAATTTGCGTAGTGATGGAGATAGATTGATAAGCAGCACGCGTCTCTCGTGGCGTGTATTAGTTTGACTCCACTCCTATGAAGTGACATTAAAATCAACAGGAAGCTCTACGTTGTGCAATATCATTAGTGATAGTTACTTATCATCACCATCGGGAAGAGATTATGAACGTGTATAATGACATCAGTTAGAGCAAACTTTGTATTAACACAATTAGAGAATTAGTACTTACACAAGCGTAGAATGTTGTTGAGGTCCTACAACAGCTGCAACATCTCAATTAGACGGTTAAAGATGGTCAAGGAGTATTGCAGCTTACAAAATGACGACTGAGTGAATCAAAATACTTTCTCGTCTCGCGTCAAGTAAGGACTGGTGTTACGTGTCTCCTTCTGGTTCGCAGTTCGAGCGGGACACGAGCATCGTACTCTCACTGTACGCTGCCCCGGTAACTCCGGCGTGGTTACTGAGCACATCGCCTTCTGCCTCCGCGGAGAAGACCCTGTTTGACTTAGGCGCACAAACCTTCTACACAACGTAGACCAAACCACTTTAAAAGAGAGCGATTTAACCCTTTGCCTTCGGGAATCTGGTGGAACGTTTACAAAGTATGTGGGAAATTCAGAATATTCGTGGGGAATGGGTTAAGACTATTGCAGCTGTCAATGTAGTGACATAAGGTATATAGTAAAAATAGGATTGCTGCCATAGGTCTGCTATTATTTTTATCACTGGAATATAGAAGCTCTGTTGATTAGAGAAAAAAAAAACCCTCTGGTAGGATAGTGATTTGAAATATTTCAATATTCAGAGAATAGTCATCTTCTTAACGCTTTAAAGACTTTAACCACCGACGAAAAGTGACATAAGCAGGTTGCAACCCAAGTGCATTAATCTTCCTCAGTTTTTCTTGTCACGTGCATGGTCCCTTGTAGTTTGGGGCGTTGTCTGTACACCTGTTTGTTGGTCTATCTGTCTGACTGTCTGTCTGTAAAATTCTGTAAAACGCATTGACTGCTGCACTTTTCACACGAGTGAATTTCCTTCCATGTGCCTATTTCTGGAAATATAAACCAAGACGTTTTAATTGTCAGTGATCGTATAATCGTTTCAATTTTTGAATACGCTAAAACATTCCATTCTTAGGCAAACTGTTTTCAAAAAAATCATGATTGTACAAGTCTTGATCGTGCTGATAAACATGCTTGTATTCCTGTGTATGTAAAATGTAATTACAGAAATTTCATATTTATTCATGTGTCCTTTCTATTATCTCTTAATTAAATCATGTTTGAATAGAATTTAGAATATTGAAAAGTCTTATTCAAGTCAATTCAACTCCGAGACATTTAATGTAAAATGTATGAGGAACTGATCCAATGTTTGAATTGTTAAAATCCGGTAATGTTTTCTATGATGGTGCTTAAAAAGCCTGAACCAGTTGCTAGGAATCACAACCTCTGCACCCTCCCGCTCTGCTTCAAAAACTTTTGAACTTTAATCTTTTGACATGTTGAGACAATAAACTTATTATGTTGATTCGACCTTATTGACCCATATACGAATGGACCTGTTCTCCTCGTATTTTATCTATAAAAAAAAAAAACGATCGTTGTGGGAAGCTGTCCTCTTTATTGATGTACTTTTAAAGCGGTTAATTGTTCTTCTCATCGGAAGTGTAAAAAACTGTCTTTTCACCGCAAATCAAGAACCCGAATCAGAGGTGACAATCCTTTATTCAATAACGGGCATCACCATCAGCCGATCATTAATTAATGTTGCCCAAGTTCATTTTTCAAAGCTAATTTCAAGAGTAGGGCCTATATCTATTGCCCTTGGAGCAAAACTGCTTCAAAGTTTAAATTGAAATTCTTCAGTCTTCGTAATCAACTGTGTGCACGAGTCACGTGATTTTGAGCAACCGATAGAGATGCGTTTAAAGCCAGTCGTCTTCGAGCGTCATTAAAAAAGGAATTCTTACATTTTCCGTATGTGTCTTTCATTTCCATTGTCTTATCAATACCAGTGGGGTTTTGTCAGAATCAGTCAGATACCGACATAGAGAGAATAATGTATTCTGAGTGTATGATACGATTAATGATATTAAATTTGATATCCATCGATTTCTTGTTTTCCATAAAAAAAAGCTTTCTAACCACTCTTCACACACTACGGACCACACAGGCTTTTGTATCATTAGTAGTATAATGTACCTAAAATAGCAGATCTATACGTAAGAGAGGTAAAACAGTGGAACTGTCCAAAGATGGCGATGTTCTTGACGTCACAATTTCATGGTTATACTCCCTTGATGACTTGATGATCTAGATTTTTGTTACTTATCTTCCGAAAGAGTGTTGTCATATTCAAGATTCAGCAAAGTCTGTCCAATCGTGCCAAAGACTATCACAAACAAGGAGTCTGTAATTGTTGTTGCATTATTTTCGTTGTAACGTATGTTAGTATATAGTCATACGAGTCGACACGATCGATGATTTCGATTGAAGCGCTGGAAAATATTGTTAGAGGTTCTTTGTTTACAGTGTAAACGTTGTTCTGTTTGTATGATACTCGGCTTCAAAAATCACATGTTCTAGTTGGACTCACCATTTATGTAACTTTCCCTACTGGAAAGAACACAGTGTCTCACAGTGTGTTGACAGTGTGGTCACATAGTCGACTATGTGAAAATGCTCGGATTTAACAGCGTGGAGATGATTTCACACTGTGGTTTGGTTTTCACAGAGTGTTCACCTGGTCTTGTTCTGTGTCACACTGTGAATTGATGATTCACAATGTGTTCACACTGTGAAACACTCGAATTTAACAGTGTGAAGAGATTTCATGTTGTGTTCACAATGTGTTCACACTGTGTTTACAATGTGTTCACACTGTGTTCACACTGTGTTTCTCACACTGTGGGACACTGTGTTCTTTCCAGCAGGATTGCTTCCTGTTCTAAGTCTACGTAGATTTCAGAATCTGGTTGTGGACTGATCAACCTCATTTCAGACTATTTTTAAACTGCCTAGTTACCATGTTTACAACGAAGTGACGTCGAAAACTATAGGCTAGATGATTATTTTCACGCATTCGTATTTCTTGGGTTCGTGTATTGAATGTGAGAAAAGCGAAGCAATTATATGCTGCGTTTGTTTGCTTCTTATACATTCGTTTATCTGCATAATTTGTTGCACGTAACAGCTTCACTGAAACTGTTCTGTCAAAAGTCAGTATCGACATACATTTTTGCGTATAGTTCCCAAGTGCTACCTGTGCCAAACCATCTAAACTTATGATATCATTATACGTCGACTCGTGTGCAAAGTAAGTTTTGGGTAATTTGCAATCTCTATCGTTTTGTGCCTCTGCGTTCAGCGTACTTTCTGATTATTAGAGACACTAATGGCGGGGAAAACGTGGATACTATACTGCCGTTTCCATGGTTACAACCATAATTGCTACGTACGTAAATGTTGTCGTTTTATTTTTGTTTCTTTTTTATTTGAGGATAGCTGCAATCGAAAAGTTTATGATAAAATTCTATGCACAATTCAGGAATGTGATTCTGTACATATGGATATGTCAAAATGGCAATGATCACAACATGAATATATATGAAATCATTGAAATCAATAAATTATATTTCCACTTTACACGTGTATGTGTCTTACTCTTTTCAGTGGTACAATTGATGCATGCTTGAGTTGACTGTTTTGTGTTGTACGAGTAAAAAGTGTGCTTCTGTGCAACTGCCTGCGTGGCCTACATGTGCCCGGACATCCTGGTCAGCTACATATGTAAATATACAGATGTAGTTTTTTTTTTCCCCACCGAAATTGGATGGACATACATGAGAAGATGTCTGACAACGATAATCAACTAAAATACTTAAATGAAAGCAAGGGAAATCAAAGGAAATTAGACTAAAAGAATAGATCACTGTACGCCACATTAAGCCACAATTTCGACGTTGGCATACGAGCTTTGGGGTTCGGTTCCCGCCTGGTTCTTTCAATCTTGGACAAGATGCCTTTTAAACCCACGACTCACCGTTTGAATAATCTATAAGAACGAATGGGTGCACGTCACGAGCTTGGCACTCACGAGTCATACAGCCCATGAGCTGGAAAACAAGTAAAATGGGTCCAAGAGCTATATGGCCCACGATATCGACACTAGCCAAATATGACCCATGAGCTCGTCAAGTGATAAATTAGGCACAATATGAGCCCGACACTATTCAAAAAAAAAGGCCCATAAGCTCGACACTAGGTAACTTAGGGCAGTGAGCTCGAAACTAGGGGAAAAAAGAAGTCCCTAGAGCTCGACACTAGACAGAAAAGGCCCTTGAGCGCGACACTAGGTAAATTAGGCACACGAGCTCGACACTAAGCAAGTAAGGCCCACAATCTCGACACTCACTTTAAACCAATCATAATACGTGCTTATCTGTACAGGGTGCCCCGATAATGGCATACGACAGAAATGAATTATGGGATCAAAATATGAAATAACGCATATTTTCGGATCAGTCCACCATAATATCTTCCAATCATTGAAATGAAGTTTACAAGGAAAATTTTCACAAAATGTTAAAGGTCCATACGTCTTAAAATGATTCAGGAAAAGAAGACGTATCGATACAAGAGTTATATATTTCTTCGCAAATTTTTCATTTTGAGGAGAATTCAAAAACAAAAACTACAAATCTATATCTGCAATATCAAAGCTATCGTCATTCGACATCATTTCAAACATAACAGTTTCAGAGTTTATTACAAATATTGTTTCTCTAATAACTTGGTTCGTAAATAATTCTTGACCCTTGGATAGAATAATTTGCACAAAAAATATCTAACTGGTGAAGTAGGCCTAGTAGAAAAAAGGAGAAATAAATCTGGACACCCGGTCCATTTATATTCCAGCTGAAAAGCAGGCGAACCTAAATAACACGATGTCCTTTATCAAAGATTTGATGCCCTACATCGTTGTTTTGTTTTGTTTTGTTCTATTTTTTCCCGGGGGTGGGGTGTCTATGAAGATTACAATGTTATCGGGGAAGAAAGTTGATAACTGGTAACAATCTATAGCGCCTGATAACATAACGACACTAGCCCCTCCAATCAATATGTTATTATTGCAACACCCTGTACGAACATGTCGTTGGTACATAAATGGCGCTTTTCGTTCTGTCGAGTTGGTAGACCTTATTAGCCTAACGTTATTAGCCTTGCGAGCCGAAAGACCTTTTTTTTTTGCCTTGCGGGGAGCTCGTGGGCTATATGACTCGTGAGTGTCGAACACGGGGGATGAACCATATTTTGAGCGATCTACTGGCACATAGGTCACAGTGGTCGACAATACACACACTCTCAAGCAACCCACGAGTTCCTAACACTTCCTAAGAGCCTGGAATAATCGTTAAAAAAAAGGTATGTAGAACTGTATGCGACAAGGTACCTTTCAGTATTAACTTGAATTTTCCAGAGGCCCGGTTTGTAAAGTATAGACACAGCTCAAGACGTACACTGAATAATTGTGACGCCGGCCGGAGAAACCGTGGCGCCTGTCACATTTGCCAAAAGGACGGTGGTATAAAAATCAATGATTGGTCGATGGTAACTGACAGCCTGAATTTGTTTTGGATGGAAAGAGCATCACCCTCGGAGGCTTAGATCAGGAGCCTACATGTAGGTTGCGAGGACAAGGAAATATTTACTGCAAATGCATGATGACTTGTGCTGATTTAATGATAGGCCTCTCTTCAATATCATAGGTGGCCAAATTAATATCTAAATACGTGCCTTACGCCTTAAAAAAGACTACAATTTTGTCAATGACTAGTCTGGTTTCCATACCCTTTGCCAACTGGACTCCGCGGCGACTTCGAAAACCACCCTAAACTATACCAGTTTTCGACGTTGAGGCCGTCAACATCCTCAATATCGAAATAGTACGAGCACATGGTCTGGAAGCCTGACTAGTCAGTGACGTAATCTGTTGAATATTGCTTGAGTATTGTATTATGATAACAAAAGAAAATGTAATGCACCTTTATTGCGACTGAACATCACGTACATTTCCATGTTACTTATTTGATTGACAAACTACAGTACATTGCAGGAAAACGTGCAAATAGTGTTCAGTCTAGGGTCAGAAGGGGAAGGTGCATTCCATTTTCTTTTGTTACCACATTAGTATTATATTTTCCAGTAATTGACTGATGACGTCATTGACATCTTTGTTTGGAAGGCAATTTGTTGTTATGTCCAAGTAATCTGGAGAAAACAGTAAACAATTCGAATTAAACATACGACCCTTTTTGAAATAATCTTTAGGCCACATAAATGACGATCAGGGTATTATAAATCAATACAGGTCAACGTGTATTCATATTGCATAGTCCCTTTAAATCTAACGACTCACTTCGTTTCGTTTGAGTCTAGTTGTAATACGCTTATAATCAAATTTATAATTTTGAAGAGCTTATTGTTATAGGATGAGGACCAAAAGTATTTGGATCTTTAAGAAAACACAATCGACTTAAGACTCAGTTTAGATATGTTTCGCTAGATATCTGGGCCAATTAGTACTTTTTACGTTTGATTCAAGACAATATACGTCCCTCTTTCAGTCTATAAGAAGCCTGTGAGATTTACTGCCTGTCAGCCGATCATCTATCACCAAATGTCATCAGGTGTATTTAGAAGACAAATATTTGGACGGTCTATGCTATCATTGCTTCCATGTGAATGATGGTGGACTTTGACTTGTCCGACTGGGAAGCAGATAAGATGGCGTGCGTTCTTTTAAAGACATTATTTGCCATTTGTACATCATACAAAAACCCAGTTTTAATGCTTTAAAATAGTTCTAAAATGTGAGTTAGGGATTGAAACAATCAGTGTAAAAATGTTAATCAGTATAATCAATATTAGGTATTGTTCAATAGGCAAAATGTGAACAATGTGAACAAGTGTAATGAAATATTGTTTCCAGACTAAACCGTGTGTAGGTATGCTTTATTGAGAAAAATAGTGATATCCCCTCATATTTTAGGTTTTATTGCGAAATCGTAATATGGTAGGATTTTATGTGATACAACTGACCTACACATAATCCATGCATCAAATTTGATAACTAGAGCATTTCTGAAATTATTGCTCCAAATGGTAAACACCTTTACAGGAGACCTCCGGATGATTTGCAGACTTTTGTATATAAACATCTATACACTTATATATTGGGTACAGTGTTTCAAAATTAATAGTGATTGCATGGTGTGAGAAAAAAGAATGTTTTCAAAATCCATAACAAATAACAATAAACGAGGTTGACGACTTAGCATCTTCACATCAGACATGTCAGAGTGCATGATTGGGTGCTCAAGAAAGCAGAACAAACGAAGAAGGCATGCATAATTTCTAGACAGGTGAGCTTCATACCTAAGAGTAAGACAGAGGTATTGTATATAATGTCATTGGTCCACTGCAATATGTGAGCTTCCTATAATGTCATCATTCTTGTTCAGTGTATTATAATTTGATTTTTTTTAATTAAATGGAGTATTGGTTTAACTGCTCAAAGACCACAATTAATTCCATAAACCAATATAAGGCACTATAAACTTATGTATTACATGTCGTGAAATGATATGAAACGCCTGGAATGCCCCTTTAAACTTGCACTTTACTACCTACGCGTTAATACATAACCTACTTGCCCGACTTGCTGCTGTATTTTCTACCAACACAGCAAGGATTAAGCACAATCCAAATGGCAAAATACAACACTGGGGGTATTGACATTGCTGTCCGTACACCTACGATCAATGTCACGCTCGCACTCTTTGTTCAATTCTTGCACACGTGAAGTCTGGACAGACTACATCAATTTTCATGCTATAAAGACACTCTACATGTGTACCTTTCTGCTTTAGCACAGTGTACTGTGCATTAATAATGTGAAAGCATGAAATTATCATTGTAAATCTGGGTGAAATACATAATGCTGTATAGATAGAAAAGTCAAAGTCTAATTACGCCCTCCTTCGATATACATTGGCTATTGCATAAGTATAATCTGCCATATAGTGTATAATGTATACATATACAGTCAATTCTGCCTTAGAGGCCACCTGTCTATAACGGCCACTTTTTTGTCTCTTTTGGGTGGCCGCTATAGACGGGTTTGACTGTAAATAAATTGGTACAATACATACATATATATATATATATATATGCATATATATACATATATATATAACTATATATATATATATATATATGCATATATATATATATATATATATATATATATAACTATATATATATATATATATATATGCATATATATATATATAATATATATATAATATATATTTATATATATATAATATATATATATATATATATATATATATATATGATTAATGAATGAGAATTGAAGCTTCTTCAATTTCGATAAAATAACTAATCGATAACTCCCTCTCTCTCTCTCCATTCTGTTTCATCTGTCTAACTCTCATTTTCTGTCTCATTATTCCTCTCTTCTTCTCTATGGATGTTTCTTGAATGGTATAGATATCTGTCTCTCATTCACAAACATTCTTCCAAATCATCTTAAAATATCTCTTCGTCTCTCTTCTACTCCTCTCATCCGTTTCCCGCTTGGTCGGTGAAAGGTTTGTGTTTATGTAGGGCCGTGGAGCTACCAAACTGCTTGGTAACGCCATATGGTAGGTCGTATAAAGTGTACATAGCGCACATTATTGTGCCTGTCTCTCAATGTTATCTGAAACAATGTTCGATAATAATGCTTGTCTCCATTACAAGTATTCGTATCGCAGTCTTAGAATAGATGTTTAAACATATTCTATGGAGCAAACAACTTTTCATGGTTACAGTCACTTCGAGTGTCGTCGTGGATATGGCGAGTAAACAGAAGGATGTATCAAGACATGCACTTGTTGGTGCATATCATTTTTTTTTTTTTGCCACGTTGATGTTTTGGTGATAATGATACCTATTAATGCATTCTCATCCATCCCTACAACTTCTACACTCATGCCTATCATCTCTATTACATATGGGCTAGCAGCGATGTCGCGGATAAAATGATTTGTAAAGAAAGTCCGAACCGACCATTTCTCATGTCTTGATGTAAATCCCAAGTTCTGTCAAAATTAAGATGAGGGAGCGGTCATTTCATTTATGATAACTTAGGGTGTCAGTATACTGGGAGTCATTGTTCAGTAAGGAAACAAAAAAGGAACTTGATTCTTAGCATTTGTTTTCACGTCAAAAAGTGTTTTAGGGTGCCATATACCCAAGAAAGTATTTATTTTGATTTCACAATATAACTGGGTAAACAATTTATTTTAAGTTGAAAGTACCAAAATTTCCTTCCCTAAAGCAGAAATGTGTGCAGTATGTGAAAAAATACAGATTGGTCGAAAAGGAAATAACTAAAAGCAAAAACAAATCAATTTCCTAGAGGCAAAGTGGCAAACTATAGAAAACATTATCGCACACTGTAAAAAAAAATAATTGTACAGGAAAAAATATGCAGATTTGTTCTGTTTCAACAAAATACAGCAATTCTGTTGTGGTTTTTACACTTAGCCAGTAAAAACACTTCATTTTTTAGGTGTGCAACTGAGTCACATCAGAAACCTGTGATTTTAAGGCAAAATTCCATCATTTCATACAGTTTTCGTGTAATTTTGCAGTTTAATTAGTTCAACTTAGAGTATTTTTCACAGATTTCTGTATTCCAACGATGACTTCTTGATTAAATGATTCGACGTAGAATTACTTAGACATGACTTAATTTCAATGCAGAAACTGATAATATTTATCCCAGTTCCACTTATGTATGTCGATTTGATTGAATAGAAATTTACATTTCATGTAGATTATTGCAAATAATTAATAAGAAGCATTTTAAACAGAATTCCGTTTCCCAACGTTGCTAGTGAATTTCACCCAATTTCCGTTTTATACGTCGTTTTGATTAAACATAAATTTCCGTTTGATGTAAATTATTGCACATAATATGAGTAACATTTTTACACAATTCCATTTACAGTGAAAAAGTAATTTAAAAAGTTCGATCACAACATGGGGTGCAAGAACAAGATCTGATCCTCCCCTCCCGCCTTCTTTCCTCCACATTCCTCTTTCCTTACCTCCTCCCTCATCCCTTTCTCCTATCCCCTTTTTAATCCTCCTTCTATCTATCTCTCTTGACTTGGCGTTTATTGTCCTTATCTCAGTGGCCAGTCTACTGTTCATACTATTAAACAGGAAAAGCAATGGAGAGCGCATTAAAGAGCTACTCTTATCATACCTTTTTTTTTCATTTTTCCTTTTTTATCCTTTTTATATTGTGTTTCTTTTTTGTTTGTTTTTTAATCCAAAAATGTTGTTTCCTCTCCATTTAATTCCCTCGTTTTCTATTGATTTGTATAGGAGTCTGTTGTTAACACGTGTTATATGGTATACCCAGGAGATATGCACAACGGGCAAATATTTTTCCCATACGACCAACAAAGGGGTGGGGGTGCGGTTAATACATGGGTGCGGTAAATCCACCAATGATTACCTTAGTCCGAAAAAATGGATTTTGACCGTCATTGACTTTTGTGAGGATGATTTTTGTTTGGGTAATTTTTTGTGTAACTTTAGAAAAGATGATACTTTTGTTCTGATCAATAGAATGGATAGCATAATTCAATATGTTATATGTGAAATTTTAAAAAGCACAAACTTATGGGCTGCTATTTTTTCCCCTCTTTTTTGTCTGTTTTTGGTTTTTGTTATGTATAATTATGTACAATGATTATTATTGTTTTTGTGAAAGGATGGAAATAAAGAAAAATGAAAGATAAAAAATAGAATGAAATAAAAAGAAACCAACAACAACCAGAATGCAAAACAGGTCTTCACAAAAGGTTTCTGACCGCATACCAATATATTTTCTTTTCATACATGAGTACACAGAGAATATTTCAACTCGAGTAGTCTCATGAATTAATAAATACAACATTTCACCATCCTTATCCTTGCTTATGGTATCATTTCAAAATTGAAGCTATCATATCGGCAGTGATTATATCAATTAGTATCGAAGGAATTAAAGATAACAAATATAAGGCTTGAAGAGAAATAAAAGAATCGTTTTTATCACGTGATGCTGAAAGTACTGATCAAAACGTATTGCAATTCATGAATACATGAATACACACAGGAAAACTCGGTGTTCGACAGGTTGGTCGGCTGTCGACTTTTAAAAAGCCTGTTACGCAATAAGTTGAGTCACGTTATCATTTCATCTGAACCAGATAGCTTTGACCTTTTGTGCAAATAAGTCATCACTGTTATCATTTCATCTGGACAAGATAGCTTTGAACTATTGTGCAAATAAATCATCGCCGGCGTGGATTCGTCTTCTGTACCGTCATATAGGCTGCATATGTCAATTGGACAGATATGATGCTCAATTATAACTAGTTTGAGCTTATGCGTAAACCAGAAAAACCACAAACACGTGTACCCATAAAAACTAGGAATACATCACCATTGTATGACGTGATACATAATCTATATAGAGTAAATGATACACAACACACATATGTATATGTACGTGTATATTACGTATATACACCAATAAGATTTAGAATATGATTGCACTCTTTCATCGCTTATACAAACCTTCTCGTATGAAAGTTGTGATATATCAACACCCCACTGCAGTACATTTCTGACAGGGAAAAAATAAATTTAATTGATACGCCTCATCAACATTGCCACCACTTGTAGAATAGCATGCCGGTGAAATATATTACGGCTGACTATAGGCCTACTATCGGATTTCTAAAGAATTTCTAATTCTAAAGAATATTGGACCATTACAAAAGCACATTTATACCAGGATTTATGACAGGATTTCAGATACCTTTAATCCCTATTTTTGTTATTCAAAAATGACAAACAACAAAAGACATATTATTCCGTAATTAATAAAGACACACACACGCTCACAAAAACACACATCTTCCTATGTATATATGTATTACCTTTACAAAAGCCTACAGATATGAAAACCGGGGAAAATTAAAAAGTGCATGGACTGAATTGAATTAAACATCACATATTTTTTGTTTTTTGTTTTCTTTTCTTTTGTTTTCTTTTCTAAAAAGAAAAACAAAAGATATGTGGTATTTGTTTGAAGAGATCGAAAGCTAAACATCCTGGCACCTGTTGGATTTTCAGAGTCTGCATGCACTCCTTTTAAAAATCCAGATTTTAGTTGTTAGGGATCATGTTTATTAAAATACAGAGATTCGACCTCTATTATTATTGCAATAATTGCTATACGTATGACACTCACAGGCGGTGGGCAATGGTGGGTTCTTGACCAAGGAGATACTATCCCAGTTACCTCCACGATACGACTATGGAGCTCTAAGCTCCGACGCAGGATAACACGCAGTACAGACAGTTACTAGTACCTTTTTGTTCTTCTGTTTTTGTTTTTGTTTTTTGCTGTGTACTCTTTTGCACTCTTGCGCATGTTAGCAAAAATAAAGAATAAGATAAAGAACGAACGCGTAAACCCATTTCATATATATAAACTATATCACACACACACACACACACACACACACACATATATATATATATATATATATATATATATATATATATATACATATATATGTATATATATACATATATATATATATATATATATATATATATCATCCATTTTGCTGACGATACCAATGTATTTTTTTGCCCACGATGATGCTAATTTTCTTGTTCAAAAAGGTAATTCTGAATTATAACAAGAGACCCGCGGGTCTAGCGCTCACCTGAGTATCGCTACCTGCCAAGTTTGGTGAAAATCCATTGTGAGGTTTTCAGGAAGAAAATGAAAATGTACAATTTAGGCCCCCATTTGGACCTCCCCACCCCTCCCTTTACTCCCAAGAGGGACACCACTGGATCTGCTATGAACAAACTTGAAACTACAGTAATCAAAGTACTAACTCATAGTATTACCTAAGCTCTATCATTTCTGATTCTAGAGAAGATTCCTTAAGTTTGGGAGGTTTGGGCCCCTTGGGGCCCTCCAGGTGGGACTCGGTGCCCATTTGAACAAATTGAGATCCTATGCCCCTAAGGATACTACCTGCCAAGTTTTGTTAAAATCGGTCATAGGATTCTCAAGAAGAAGATGAAAATGTACAATTTAGGCCCCATTAGGACCCTTCCCCACTACCCTCGCTGGGTCCCAAGGGTGGCACCCCTGATTCCAGGCGGCCATGAACAAACTTGAAACTACAGTTATCAATGTAATATTATCTCAGCTCTATATATAACTTCTGATTCTAGAGAAGATTTATAAAGATTCCTTCATTTGGGGGATTTGGGACCCCTGGGGGCCCCCTGGATGGGGCATGGTGCCCATTTTAACAAATTGAGATCCTAACCCCCTAGGGATGCTACCTGCCAAGTTTGGTGAAAATAGGTCATGGGGTTCTCAAGAAGAAGATAAAAATGTACAATTTAGGCCCCATTAGGACCCCTCCTCACCCCCTCCCCTGGGTCCCAAGGGGGGGCACCCCTGATTCTGCCATGAACAAACTTGAAACTACAGTCATCAATGTACTAACTCATAGTATTAACTTAGCTCTATCACTTCTGGTTCTAGAGAAGAAGATTTTTGCAGATATTCCTTAATTTTGGGGGGTTTGGGCCCCCTGGGGGCCCCCTGGGTGGGGCATGGTGCCCATTTTCACAAATTGATTTCCTAACCCCCTAGGGATGCTACCTACCAAGTTTGGTGAAAATGGGTCATGGGGTTCTTCTCAAGAAGACGATGAAAATGTACAATTTAGGCCCCATTAGAACCCTCCCCCCCTCCCCTGGGTCCCAAGGGGGGCACCCCTGATTCTGCCATGAACAAACTTGAAACTACAGTCATCAATGTACTAACTCATAGTATTAACTTAGCTCTATCACCTCTGGTTCTAGAGAAGAAGATTTTTACAGATTCCTTAATTTTGGGGGGTTTGGGCCCCCCTGGGGGCCCCCTGGGTGGGGCATGGTGCCCATTTTAACAAATTGAGTTCCTAACCCCCTAGGGATGCTACCTGCCAAGTTTGATGAAAATCGGTCTTGGGGTTTTCAAGAAGAAGATGAAAATGTAAAAAGTTTACGCACGACGCACGACGGACGACGGACGACGGACGACGGACGACGGACGACGGACGACGGACGACGGACGACGCACGACGCACGACGGACGCCGGACGAAGGGCGATCGCAATAGCTCACTTGAGCCTTTGGCTCAGGTTAACTCATAGTATTATCTTAGCTCCATCACTTCTGGTTCTAAAGAAGATGATTTTTAAAGATTCCTTAATTTTTTTTATTCTATTTTTTTTTTGGAGGGGGGGGGGGGTTGGGCCCTATGGGGGCCCCCTGGGTGGGGCAGGGTGCCCATATAAAAAAATGAGATCCTAACCCCCTAGGGATACTACCTGCCAAGTTTGGTGACAATGGGTCATGGAGTTCTCAAGAAAAACACGAAAATGTACAATCTAGGCCCCACTAGGACCCCTCCCCACGCCCCCCCCCCCCCCCCCTGGGTCCCAAGGGGGGCATCCCTGATTCTGCCATGAACAAACTTGAAACTACAGTCATCAATGTACTAACTCATAGTATTAACTTAGCTCTATCACTTCTGGTTCTAGAGAAGAAGATTTTTAAAGATTCCTTAATTGGGGGGGGGGGGGGGGCTGGGGCCCCCTGGGCAGGGCATGGTGCCCATTTAAAAAACTGAGATCCTGACCCCCTAGGGATGCTACCTGCCAAGTTTGGTGAAAATCGGTCTTGCGGTTTTCAAGAAAAAGATGAAAATGTAAAAAGTTTACGCACGACGGACGACGCACACGACGCACGACGCACGACGCACGACGCACGACGGACACCAGACGAAGAACGATCGCAATAGCTCACTTTAGCCTTCGGCTCAGGTGAGCTAAAAAGTGAGTGATTGGGTACGAGCCAATAAATTATCCTTGAATGCCCAAAAAACGAAATATATGATTTTCAGTAATACTGTTGATACTCTGAGTACAGCTATAGTTTTGAATGATATTCAGTTAGAAAGAGTTTCACATTTTAAATTCCTTGGAATTATTGTTGACGACAAACTTTCCTGGAAGTTACATATTGATTATATATCCAACACAATCTCGCTTAATATAGGCGTTATGAATAGAATGAATTTCTATATTCCACAAAAATCATTACTTATGTTATATTCCTCATTGATATTGCCTTATCTTAATTATGGTGTTTTAGTATGGGGTAACACTCATCAGAATCTAGTGGATAGAGTGTCCCGTCTACAAAAGAAAGCTCTCCGTGTCATCTGTTATCCTTCCATACCCTCCCACTCAAATTTGTGTTTCCTCCAATAAGCTATTAAAAATTAAAGATCTGTTTTTATATAATTTGGGGCAATTTATGTACATGTACAGCAACAACTCACTCCCGTCCGTTTTCGCTTCTATGTTTCAAAGAATTCAATCATTCCATGAGTATCCCACTCGACGCTCCAATGAATTTCATTTACCTCTTTTACGAACGATGTTTGCCAAGAACACACTTATTTACACTGGCCCAACTTACTGGAATTCCCTGAATAATGATATAAAAAATTGCCCCCTCCATATATTCATTTAAAAGAAGATTGAATTTTTTTTATTGCAATTTTACGATCCCACAGAATTGAATTAGCCTGTTGGCTTATTTCAATTCTTTTTCGAAGAACTTGGATTACAAATAAAACTGTCACGTATTTTCCCGTCCCTCTTGTCCTGAGACACTTACAGAGCAGATTTGATTTCATTTATAATATTTCTGCATCTATTTCTCTACACTTTTCTATATTTCCGTATCCTTCTCACGCATCCCATTATGTTTTTTCAATGAATTCTGTCGAGGATCACTGGATCTCTTTTGCCTTTCTGTCCGTTGTATTGTCTTCCTGTTATGTTAGTCTTGTCTCGTTCTGTCTTGTCTATGGAGTTGCCGTTATTAGTTTTATCGTCCTCTCAATCTCGTTTTATGTTTATTCGCCTGAGTAAGAGTGTCTGTTTGATACTCTATCTTCTTAGTGGGGTTCCAGACCTTTTTTTTTTCTGACTTTATGCATCAGTTCAATTTCTATTGACATTCTGTACTTGAGAGGCCCACATTCTACAAGCATTGTCTTTTTAGTGGGTTCCTCCATTTTTCGATGTTTTACGTATTACATCGTCTTTATCACTTCAATCAATTTTCATTACAACGTATTTCTTATCCCAAGCTTCCTCGATTAGATATTTTTTTCAATTTACTTTGCTTTTGACTATGCAACCTTATTCTCTGTTACCAAAGAAAGTGAAATGTTTATGTTCTTTTCGAAAAATGAAATAAAGCATGAATTGAAATTGAAAAAAAAAAATTGAAATTGAAATATATATATATATATATATATATATATGATACATATGTGTAGAATATGCGTGTGTGTGTGATTTTTTTTTTCTCCAATGACTGTCATTGACTTTTGCCTCAGTCATGTGTTAGGTATGTTATGCTGCATATTTTATCATACAGATGTAAACTACACAGGACAGCAGCCGATTATGCAAACACTTAGAAAACAAAGAGCAAAATGACAATTTCCCGTGGTTAATCTAGGCAAGTGAAAGAGAAGAACTTGGTCCCACTGAGAGCAGAAGGTGATTTCTAGATTTGGTGTACTATTCAACATCACACACGTAGAATAAGGAAGGTTAGTATGAGAGCGGATATAACAGGCATTACAAGGGCTTTCGTGGTCGGGGCTCGGCCGGGATCCGGGGTAGATATGAACTCGTCCGTTTCCACATCGTACACCGTCCTCCCGTTCAATGGTTGCAGCTGGCGAAAATTGTCCGTCATCGGGAGCTCAACGCCGTTTTCGTCGGTGGCGTCGCTGACCAGGCTCCGCAACAGGTCCAGCTGGGAGTGGGTTTGGAATTCAGAGCTTATACGGGTAAGAATTTGAATAAATGCATCTGACAAAAAGCGTTGCTACATCAAGACTGTCTGTGTATAAGACGCATGAATACACATTCCGGAAAATAGCATTCACAGCCCAATAGTTGCAAGAAAATAATACACAATTTGATTTTATTGTTGTTATCATTATTTTTTGCGTAGATGTCATCTCATGTCTCATATATAGGCGTAAGGTTTACAGTAATGCGGACTAAGCTTTGCCTTCTAACACTAGAAATTTCTTTGAGCCTCATAAAAAAAGAAGCAAAACCTTGTTGGTGTAATGGTACCTTTAGCTTAGAGGATAACTTGATAATTTGTGGTGAGTTGGATTGAACTAATATTTATATTTGTAAAGATGAAAATGTTTTCACTTGTTGTCTTCTAAAAAAGAATGTTAAGAAGAGTGAATTCAACTCATACATGTATGTTAACATAATCAATTAAAACCCTCACTACGCACTCATGATCACTTATAGTATTAGGCCTACGTAGATGACAATAAATGTTATGAGCAGAGATCGAGAGATGTATGTCTATTATACAAAACCCATTAGGAAATGGAATAAAGATCTCATTTGGATATTTTTTCTTCATTATCGTTTCCATGTCTATGTGGATAGTATAGCAATAATATATTCCATAAACTTGAATTTAGTAAAATCATCGAAAGTGTTAAATGAAAGATTTGATAAAGTCCAGTTAGACTGGACAAATCATATAGAAATAATTGGATCAGAGAATTGTATTAACGTGTTTTATGTGTTGATAAAACAGAGACTTTGGTCCGAACAATAAATGAATGTGACCCAACATTATGCAAAAATCCAAAGACAATTATAGTCGCAGAGGTTGATTTGACAGTGGGCACAAAATTACGTTTTTGCTCGTCTCGACTGAATTGAAGTTCTTGGTATGGTGTGACAGATAAGCTTTTTTCTATATGAAATCATATCTTCTTGGAAGCGAATGAAATCAAGCATTCAAGAGTGGCGGATTTATTTATTTGTTTTGTTTAATTTTGTTTTGTTTTGTTATGTTTTGTTTTATTTTATTTTAGATATTTGAGGATCCATTCTTTGTACATTTTGGTTTTCTCCGATTTCCACACGTGAGAAACGTGATAGTATTCATGTAAACCCCAGGAGACGGGGAAATATGTAGTCTTTTTGATGTTTTGATGTATCATGAAGAGAATTCTGTCAATGGGTGCTCCAATGCCAGGGTTAATCTGATAACCCCTTCGTGGTGGTTGTCTTAGAGTTTTCAATGTCCTTCTAGTTTCATACAGTTTCATAGAGTTTAAAGAAACACCTGAGAGGTATCACAAAATGCAAGCATTGCTTTCTAGTGAACCTCTCAGTTCTCTTTTTTCCCCTCTTAACATAACTTTGTATTTTGCCGATATGTATCAATATCTCTTTGTCAATTTTCGTTTCGCATAATCTAATGTATATTAGGCTTATGACATAATTCCTGATGTATTCTGTGTTATGTTTTGTTGGAAGAAAAATGGGGATGAAAATAAATGAATTGAACTGAATTCAGTTAAAGGGTGTCTTGGCACAACAAAATGGAATCTTAACTTCAAAGTCCTTCTTACCATAAGTACAGCAACCCGAAGTACTAAAAGAATGTTAAGTCACTCGTGTTAGCAGGTTTTAATGACAATATGGAATTTGATGAGTTACTGATGATATCCTTCCCAGGCCAAAAAACTAAACATTTAGGATGTTTGTCAATGAGAGAGAGAGAAAAAAAAAACAACAACAAACAAACAAATCCGACAACTTCCAGCTGACTTCATTTAGGTTTTTGTGATACGGGGCATATTATGCAAAGTAAGGGTAATGATAATTTTGTTTCACAAGTCTTCAGTCCACCTGATACGTGCATTATAGTCATAAGTAACTTTCAACCTTTTTAGGGAATTGTAAACGAATATGTTTCACATGCCGGAGTTTTACAAAGTTTCTTTACAGCAGTCCGACGGTGTAATTTGTTTTTAAAACTAAATTGAATATGAAGTGACATTGCAATTCAAACGTACTTCAAAGTTCATCCACATATCAAATCGGATCTCTGATACATTCATAAGAGCTTCTCTTCCTGCTGCATTCTAATTCTGCTTCTGAATCTTATTCTTTTCATTTGTCACTCTAATTGCAGTGTGTGTGTTTTTTGTGTTTTTTGCGGTACAAGACTGCAGTATTTGCAATCAATTTTGGTTTTCTTTAAATTTAAGATCTCTTTATCATAATGATCATCGACAAGATAGATACAAACAAGCACTATCTGATCTGTGACAGAAATCTTATCTCTTTGACAAAAGTTCAAAATTCTCGTATTAGCATTTTTCATCTTCATCCCCCCCCCCCCCCCCAATAAAAAGAAAAAAAGCTGCGATGGGAAGAAAATTAGGACATTCTCACATTTTTTTCCTATCGCATTATCCCGACTCGGCATATCCTGAGAAAGAGCACGACCAAGCCAATCTAAGTGTATGGCAACATATTTATGCAACACTAGACATATATAGGTTTTAGCGGTGAATAGAGGGATGTGCTGAATTCATTATGAATATAATCCTATGGCGAAAACTTTAGTCAAATGATTTGGCATTGCTACAATTGTCATGACCACGACTGTGGAACTAAAACTGTAATTTCTGTTTGAATGTTTGAATTGAGTTTTACGAAGAGAGTATCAAAAAACACAAACAGAGTAAAGAACTTCTTCAAAATCAGCCGCTGGTATATCTAACCCATGCCTGAATTATCCATGTGCAATTTAAAGTTTCACGCTTTTCCTATTATTGTATATGACAAAGTCCGACTTTTATTCAACATTCTATTGTTTTGTTCGGTTGATTTTTAACATATTTATCCAGGAAAATGTGACCTTTGGATAAAATGGAATTTGAAACTCTCAGTTATTTTACTTAGTTGCAAATTATATATCTATGTTTTGATATTTTGATTAAGTGATCCACACTGCCGTGCTAGCTGTGTATTACAATGTACTTCCATCCATGAAAACAATACAACTTGTGTACAGACACATTCTTTGTATTTTGTTTTAGCCTTTTGTTGGATGGGAAATGAATGAAATCGGCATTGAGTTGAATTGAATTGAATGAAAATGAATTGAGTTTAATTAAAATTTCAAATCAATTTGAATTGGAAATTTAAAAAAATCAATTAGTAAATTGTGGGAATCAATTAGGAAAAAACTGAAATGGAATTCTTCTTTTTTTCCAACTCCTTTGCAAAGTCGAATGTAAACGTTTATGATATAGTCCCTGATTTATTCTGCGTTATGTTTGTTTGTTTGTTTGTTTGTTTGGGTGTTTTTTTTTTGGAAAAAGAAGAATGAAAATAAATCAATTTAATAGAATTTGATAGACATTTTACCAAAGGAAATGAATCGAATTAAAAGATGACAAACAAACTTGTCCTGCTTACCTGATCCTGGGATAGCTCAACAAGGTCCTGGAGCAGCGTCCAAATGATCCCCTCATTACAGAGGGGCGTGGTCAGGGAACCATCGTACCGCCAGAACCGCTCGGTGGACCCGGGCAGCAGCGCCGAGAGTTGGATATCGTCGATCTCTATATGTGTGACTGCATGAATACGAAAGTAGGGTAGAATTCACAGTGAACCTCAGAGCGCATACGTATATTATACATACGTTCAATTCAGTGATATGTGATATGATCAGATGCGTATGATGCACGCATTCATACGTATATCTACGTAAAATAAGCGTAGGATATATCTTTCCGTGAAACATATAGGTTCAAGTAAAAAAGATATCATTATGTTCCATTCCATTTCATTCCATTCATTCCATTTCGTTTCATTTCATGTCATTTCATTTCATTTTATTTCTTATTTTTTATTTTTTGTGATTATACATAATCATATAGTATTCATTAATTCATATACAGGAATATTACGTTCTGGGGGAAAATTAATTTGTATAGGTCCCGCCAGATTCATGGTAATACAGCTATCTTTATAAGGATCTCAAACAGCTATGTTATGATATATATCTGTATCTCTCCTATTTTGGTTTCATAGCTCATAACCATGATCCCAAAAGGCTGAAATCGAATTATTTAAGAATTCAACCAAATACCGGTGAAGTACAGAAATATACTGAGTGGGGGAAAAAATCAAGCCATACCTATTCTATTGTTAAACAGGAAAAAGAAATTTCTTTTTAAAACTAATAAGGACAAATAACCCCAATTTCCCCTTGTAGTAACAATAAACAACTGCAAATATCTCATAACATTTCTGGATCTGACCAGATCCTATTTCTTCGGAGAATGCTGGTGCTTTGCCTGAATCGTGATGTAAGAACTTGTTATCATCGTAATACACATCATCATAACGAGTTTTATATCTGCGACGCGAACGCCAAGACGACGCAGCTTACCGGGTTGGACAGTGGAAACAGCTATCTCGTTCATGTACAGAACATGATTTTTGGCCTAATCAGCGTCGTCTATAACAGCGTTTGCGTCGCACATCTCAAGCTCGCTATTGTCATCATCAGTATCAACATAACCATTAACATCACCACCATCACTGCTTACATGGATTTTCGACTTCCTCAATGTGGTCCAAAAGAGGATCCAGACCATGGTTGTGTTGTCCCACCTTTGATGGTAAGAATATGATCATTCGAGGAAACACGTTAATCATACAGTTTCAATTCGAAAGCTTTATTTTGTAGAGGAAGTCTGATGGCTGAAATGGACGCATACATGTATACAGGCACAGGTCTGTTATATCGCGACTCTCATTATTTGAGGAACGTATTTCCTTTAACTAGTCCCGCTCAAACTTCGTAATCTTTTAATTGAGATAACAATGAGAATTAAGCCCCGACAAGGATTGAGACATGTTCGAGTTCTTTTACACTGTTGAAACTAAACACTGATCAGCGATAACCGCATTTCTCACTGGTATGTGCGGAAAGAGAAGCCGCTAGAGTTTTGCTCAATTCCAAATCCAAAAACGAAGGAGATAGTTCATGTCTCGTTATCTCTGGATTAGAGTGGGTTCATCTATAAAAAGAGCTACTATCGTGTAGGCTCAAATCGTCGTTTGCTTGCTTGCTTTTGGCATGATAAGTATGACATTTGTAAACCGAAAGTTACATTTACTTCCTTACTTTACAGACGATGTCATATTTTCATGTTGATAACATTATTTCAGTTTTTTTTAAAATAATATTCCACAAAAAAATAAAGAGATAAGAAACAAGAATTTGACAAACAAAGGACTTGTATACAGGTACATTTGGTCGCAAGAACTGTATAAGCTGAAATCCATGTACTGTATAGATTAAAGCCATACAGGGAGCAATGCACTACGATTAAGTTTGTTTTTGTGATTGAGACCAAAGCCAGTGCTGACAGGTACTTAGTAGCTAGATATTTAAAGTCATTAGTGCTTTTCATGTTTGTGAAATCCTCTTTCGAACTGATTAATTCTTTAGCAAATGGTTTTGTCTCTTAATATTTGAAGTTAAACGTATTGAATGTTGATTTTTTTTGGGGGGGGGGGGGGGGTGTCATGTACTGTTGCTCTTTTTTAGAAGTGTGGGGGAGGTATCATTCAGAATTGGGAATTCCTAATATATCCAGAGGAGACCCTGAATTATGAGTTCGGTAATCGGTAAATGAAATTAATTTTCAATTTTAGTTTCAATTCCAATTGAGTAGCAAGACAGGCAGTAGATTTAACGTGAAGTAATCTCTGATTACGGTCATCATTTGAACGCTGCTGACTTTTTTTTTATCTTAATATTCTATTTCTCCAGTTTCTCAAGTATAAATACAGAACTTGAAACGTGTTTATAATATAACTATTGCTTTAGAGTATGTTTTTTTTTAAAGAAATATATCCAGTGTGCCATTGTAGCCCTGAACTGCAGGATATATCCTGACTGAACATTAAAGCATCATGACTGCAAACTGCTAAAAAACTATTTCTATATAATCATAATGACGATTTAGCACACTTGGGTCTTCGAGAAATTTGTTCTTTTCAAACAAGTAAATACTTGAGTTTAATTGCCCAGCTGTAATTATCCTCTGAGATTAAATAGCCAAGAACGAAAACCTCAGTTCGTTTGTTTCCTTTCACCTAGGGGCGGAGCAAATATTCTTACCTGGAAGAAGACACCGACGACCGCTACGCCCCCTGGGTAATTTGCTGCCTCCTTCAGGCCCGGGTACTGCGTGTCGTAGTGAACCAGATGCATCTATGAACAACAATGGGCAAGCAACCAAAACACATGAAGTGCAGTTTTGATGTTTTAAAGCGATTTGTATTACAATACACATTTCTTCTTTTCCATTTTTTTCTCAGTCCAATTTCCTTAAAATCTTTAACAAACCTGAGACCGTAACCACGAGATCAAGAAGGATCAAATTCATTTCTTTTTACTCAGTCTAATTTGGTTTCTCTTTTAAATGGATGTTAGGCCCTTTTCTTCGATTTTCCAGTTACCAAAAGACGTTTCACTGAAAACAGTCGTTAACCAACAATAGTCTTTGACATTGGGTTCATTCAGGAATGTCATTTTCTCAAGTTTCGACTTCATACTGCTTTGATTTCTTGAATTGTTCGGCGGTATGTTTTGAAGGATGGTACAGTTTTGGTTGGGATGGGGATTGAGGTTTCCAATATTTTTGATGATGAATTTTTGAGATAATGGAAAACCTCTTATGAAATTTGGAAATGCATATAGTTCTAAAAGGAATTCATAATTTATTTGATGAAATTCGGTTTTGAAGTGACTGAGATATTCAAAACAAATCCATCCTAAGAAAAGGTGGGACCGACCTTTTATCAGAATCACTTTGTTGGATATCTCAGCCATTTCAAAACCGATTATCATCAATTAAATTTTGAATTCTTAGAATAGTATGCTTTTTGACATTATTTTCATAAAGTGGTTTCTAAGTATGTCGCAGAAAGTTAAAAGCTGAATTCTAACCTCAAAACCAATAATATGCCATCCCTTTAAGCAGCCAGGATAAATACTACCACTATCAACACATCAATGCCCTATCGAGCCACTCAACGCCCACTCGAGAAATAATCGCATTCTTTGTATTTAGATTAATGCTTGATATCTTAGTTGACTATTTACGCTATGGAAAAAAACAAGAATGGAATGGGAAGTTGACCGTAGATTTTCCGTGTAGAATTTACACTGCAAAGAAAATCTAGAATCATGCAACCCGGTTTTTGGCAGGTATGCGCATGCGCAGGATAAACAAGAATAATTATATCGTTGTGTGTTTCCTCTTCCTTCTTTTCTTTTAAAGTATAATAATTGTGTGCGTGCATTTTGCCGCTGCATTTGAGTGGATACGTGTGATTCTTACGCAGCGATCAGGCGTTGTGGGCAGACGCGCAGGAGATCCCCGAGGGTGAATGTCACGTGACCTAAAAAAAAATAAAAGAATAAATTGGCGAACCGGGAAGCGGGCATTTCATCTGCAATATAAAAAAAGCAAACACCCCCCCCCCCCCCCCTCCCCCACCTCCAAACATCTCCATAAAATTGCCAAATTTCAGAAAGCTTCACTCCCGGCATAGTGCCCGGGGAGGGTTTTCTCAATTACGGTTTCTCGCTCACATACCGGTTGCTGCCTAGCAACTTCCGAGGAAATGTACAAAATAATTAGTTTTTGTCGACAGTGTAACTACCCATTATGCAATGACATAAAATGCTGCGTTGTTGACCTGCCAATCAGTATGAGGATAGTAAAGACCTAATTAAATGCCGACGATAAGTGCAGAGGAGAGTAATAACAACAACAATGTTGAATGAAAGAAAACCGATTCTCGTTTGTTGCGTTTTTTACGGTAACATCAAATACGAATGACATCCTCATGACGCATTGCACGTGCTTGAGATATTTCTTCGCCGCCGCATAGACACCTGAGTTGTCTAGCATAAAAGTACGTCACTGTCATGCAAAGTAATGAAAAGAACAGTGAGAATGTTGGATATTCCACCCAAAGACTGATACGCGCTGACAATTTAGCAACGGATTGCTATACACCTCTAAAACCTTCACACACACGAGAATTCAGGTGCTTGCGATAATTCTATATATTTTTCAGAGGGTCGTGTGATGATGATGGAGATAAAGAGAGGAGCAAATTCAGTTCAATCAGGTGACATAGCATGCCATGTTTTCCTTTGAATTAGGCACGTTTATCATTAGTCAATTTGACGAAAGTTTTTAAAATCATATTAATAGCCGTTAATATTGGATTTCTTTAAATGTTTAGGCAAGCAACTTAAATACACCTAATGACATATTAAAGTTTTTGTCTGCGTCTCATGCGTGTTTCGATAAGGTGGTGGCTGAGATTTCCAAACTTTCATTGCATAATAAAAACCGCATTGGTTGGATCAGATCAAACTTTCGCAGAAAAAAAAAAGTAACAAAAGGCAAAACTATACCTTGTCATCAAATTAAGAGACAAAATAAGAAACAAGTTGAGAATAACAAACCTCAACCGGATAGTGAGTTCCGTTCACGGCGTGTTCGGATCCCTTCTGGTTATCCGAACCGAAGTGGAAGTGAAACTGGTAGACCCGGTAAGTCCCTTCCAGTCCGCCTCCAGTGACGTCATACGACCCCTCGTCTGGGCCACGACTTAGATCGACCTCGACTGCGTCCACGTCATCGGGGTCATAAAAGAAACACGAAAAGGCCATAACCGCAGATATTCCCCTCTCTTTCAAAATAAAATATCAAATATTGATGCCCTCTAATTTAAACAATATCTCGCAAAATTCTGAAAGTTGCGCAGTCACACGTCTTTTCTGTATATTTGACAAAGGACAAAGGCTATTCATTAGGTCGACGCATGGTCATCATGTTAAAAAGTAGTTTGACTATGCCTGGTGTCTGAGCAGATCGTATGGTTAAAATAACAATAACTCTCATTTCTGAACAGTAGTTGTAAATATTCTTCAAAGTTAATCCTTGTATTTCTATTCGAAATTCATATAAATGCAATATCTTGATTTTATTTCATTTGATTTGCTTTAATGGTTCCTGCATTATCAGTATACGTGAACATTAAAATAAACATAATATATTGTACATGTATACACATTGTTGGTGCCTTATATATACCTAAATATAAGTTCTTAAAGTCGTTTTGTCTTCATTACCTTTACAATGCGTCACAAAACGTATCAGCGATACAAGGAATAAAAATCATTCGTCATCACATCTAGATTATATACTAACGTGCGTGCCCATTGTTCTCCAGGGTCCCGCTCTTTATGATGTCATAGGAGGTGAAGTCGAAGGGAGCGAGTTCGGTGGGCGTGGCGGTATCGGGGTCGATGTTGATGGGCGACTGCGCGTTGCCTCCGCATTGAGAGTTGTGGATGTCTGGCCAGAACTCCTCTCCTGACAACGTGAGAAATAAGGGCACGTCAAAAGATTTAGGGAACCTTTCTAAATCCGTCGCTATACAGTGCACTCCCGTTATAGCAAACACGGTTATAACGAAATTCCGGCTACAACGAAGTAAAAATTCAGGCCGCAACATAATAAATAGGCTTTATCTTTTTTACTTGTCTATGTGTCCGGTTTTAACGAAATTTTGATATAACGAAAGAAAGCTGCTGGTCCTGAAAACTTCGTTATAACGGGAGTCGACTGTATTTACTTTTTGTCACCATTTCAAAGTTTCCATTTTTTTTCCTCATTATTCGTACACACATTTTGTATTATACTTTATGACTCGTGCTTCTTTCAAATTGTTAAACAATATGAATTGATCAATGTATGTTTGTATTATGTAATACTTTTGGTTTGATGGAAGTAAAGTACATGTATAATTAAATCAAATAAAAGAAATAACGTTCGATATAGTCTCCAATTTATACCTGTCGTTTCGAGAATCACTTGTCAATGGCGAAATAGGTCTGATGTGAACTCATTAAATGTGGTGATTATGTCTCGTCTACCCGGGGAAGCCTTTTCATATCTACTCCTGCTATCTATACAGCGTGGCGTCATCGTTTTCTCCAATACAGTGAAATGTATAAATTAGCATACGTGGATAGTTTGGGACATAGTTGCTTACTTCGTAGAGTATTTTTGCCGAAGGGTTTTAAGCGCCAAATGTGATTCCCATCTATAATATCCCAAGAAAGGACTAAGAACCTTACCCACTTCATCAGGCGGCCTCCCAAGGCAGATGTTCGATATTCTGCAGGTTCGTTAATCCGAAAATGGAAAGTTGGTGCTTCATTAAGGTCCTTCGGAACAACGAACCAATTATTTCATATCCGGATCTGCGAACCTTCGGAATAACGACCTTTTTCCTTCATTTTCGCATTAATGTACCTTATATCATTTCCAGAAGTAAAAACTTTTTCCTTTCCATTTTCGGATTGACGAACCTTCGAATTAACCCTTCGAATAAGGATCTGTAACCTCTTCTTCTTCTTCACCTCTCCGCGGGCATAATTCTTTTGTTATACAATGTCTTCCTTCGTGAACATAAAAGTCAAGTTATTTTCAAGGCCGTACGCAGGGTCATTAATGCGAGGGGAGGGAAAGTGGCTTATTGATACCATTCCCCACTCCTCCTGTCATAATGTATGATGTTGTTTTATCATCCCTCATTTAAGGCTCGTCCATATATCGACGAGCGTGAATGGGAAACTGTAATTATTCATGATGTGGATAGGGAAACCGAATTAAGATATGTATTATCCACGCCCACGGCTCAGCGGAGTTGCCAAATGACATTTCTCATGACCAGAATTCATGACCTCGTTTAACCTTCTCCTTCTAAAATATCCTCTTAAAATGTTGTCTCCTTCAGCGGTGGCCTCACACTGTCCCGACTTTGACACAAGGCGGCGATACGAATATTAAATTTTCAATATCGCACGAACTTGGCCCAAACTTGGTAAAAAGCCAATCAACTGCCGAAGCGAAAAACCGGTGCCCACGGAAGGTCACACAATAGCCTTCTGCAAAGGCAGCTCGCTACATTTTGGGGACACGCACAGTGCTCAGCAGTGCACTCGCACACACAGGCGCGCGCGCGAGCGGCGAGCTGCAAGCGTAGCGAGCTGCAAGCGTAGCGAGCTCGCTCCTTTCCGACCGCTGTGTGCGTGCGAGCTGCCGTTGCAAAAGGCTATTCACACGATGACACCCGGACCACATTACCTAGAAGACTAGACGAAACTGTAAATCTTTATTACAAAATTAACTTTCGCTAGATCTCTGGCCTATGTTTTGATTGCCAAAGATTTTGCCGCGGCTTACGACGTTGGTTGCTGCCGGAGCCAAGCTCATTTGGCTGTTATACGATGACGCAAGATCTTTTTTTAAAATGACATTCTCTATTTGAATTTCATATAATATCAGGTTTCCTTTCACAATGAAATTAATTCGAGCAAGAATAAGCACCTGTTTTCTCAGTTGTGCTGCTGAATCACATTTTTTAAACATACAATCTAATATTTGTTTATTTTTGTTGCAAATCAAACCATGTGTACCAAAGTGATATAAAACAATGTAAAACTCTGCATATAAATCTCAGAAACATCTTGATCAACCTGATCAAACTAATCAATATCTGCTTCATAACACCAACACTTGTGCTGCTGAATCGTATCTTTAACATGTAATACAACTTTTTCTTTTGCAAAACATTCCACGTATACAAACATGATATGAACTTCTGCATAAATCTGAGAAAAAGCTACATTAATTGATCAACCCTACTAAATCAATCAATATATGTTTCATGACACACACCGCGCTCACTTCAGAATACAGCATTTCACTAAAACCTGCCATAAACTATTAACGAAAGTCAGTATAATTTTTTAACCTATCACCCGACATCCCCCTTCTGATTTTGTTATACAAAGTAAAATAATCACATTGTCATATTCTCAAAACAAACAGTATTCCTAATTAACCATCTTAATCAGTTAACTAACAAACCATTACCCTACTATACTACCTGACTGCAACTACCCCACCACACCCCATCACACACTTCTCTACACACATCAAACCTACCCTTGTTTAACTACAACTACTCATAAAACTAATTGCCCCCTCCCCCCCCCCCCCACAAAAAACAAACAAAACGTAATTGTACGTAAAAAGTACCCGGATGTGGATTTTTCGTCAAGATTTAGTGCACTTGGTAGCAAGGGCACTTCCGGCGCGGGGCATAATTTGCACAACGCTAGCGTGTGCGTACGTGTACCTTACCTATAGCGCAGCGCCGACCACGGATACTAGTACAGTAGGCCGCTGTACCGCCCGAGCCAGCGAGTGGCCAGGCCTGTCATACTCGTACACTGTGACAGTCCCCGCAGGCGGCCGGCCTTGCATTAGCATGCACCACTGCACGCAGCGCATAAGCTAACACATACCGGTACAGCGTACTGCTTGATCATGCGACCGATGTGCACACCACAGGATCAGTCATCTCTGCATACGCTGAAAATATGCTGGAAATATTCACCCACCTGGATATACAGTATATCGTCATGGAATGCCCATCTTTTTTTTTTTAATTTGTTCTCTGTCGAAATGTTGCGAACACAATCGGGAACGAACAGTGATCTCGAACTTATCCTGTTTCCGAAGCAATTTCTTCCAAGTAAGTACGTACAATGTACGTAGGCATTAGGCCTACTACCTAGTGCTACTACCACTACTAGTAAGTCACGCGTGCACGTAATGTGCTGTGGAGTCACCCGCAAACTTCACCCACGCTGCCACATCACGTCTCGCATGCCAGTAAGGGTCCTATTTCTGCAGATTTTTTTTTTTCATTTATTGTCGTGCGAACAACACATGGCAGCTTCGCAGCAACAACCAATAGTCGTATTAACAGCAATTTCTTAAGAATGGAGAAATTTCAAATCATATCAAAGCTGTAATTCAAGTCGAGAAAACCGGAAGTACACGTAGAATACAGTCGGTTGTGTGTGTAAATAGCATTAGTCACGTATCACGCGCGTACGAACGGAAGTGACTTTGCTACCGGACTATCCCATAATGCAACGTAAATGACGATTAAATCAACATCCGGGTACGTTTTACGTCATTGGCGATAGCGAGAATTGGAAGCGCTGAAATGAGTCACGTGTGCGTGCATTAATTTCTCACTAACATGCACGGCCTGACGTCACAATGTTTAAACTAGCAGTGCGCACTCAATTAGTTGTTACAAGTGCGTCGCGCGCTACTATACGCGCTGTCAATCCTGTAAACAACTTCTAGTTCGGGCTGCCGGCCGGCCTTTCTTGTGCATTACATGTGTGGCGTACGTATACTCTTATACGTAAAGTATTTATATGTGCGGGATTTTCGAGTGCGACGTGCGTAAATGTTTGGGACGAACATCTTCGGACATCTTGATTCTTGAGCGAGTGCTAATGTAGCTGACTGGTATTGACCCACAAAGGTACGGGAAAAATACTGTCAGTTTTCGACCCATTTTATAAAACAAATGATGCACAGGATTATTTCGTGGCGTTAGTCAGTGGAGATGCAGCTCACTCTCGGGTATTCACAATTGTGAACGCACTATCCTGTGCATCATTTGTATAAACACACATACACGCAAGATATCCACAAGAATGACAAGAAGTTTGTACGATTACAGCCGAATTTGAATATTTCCTTTATGGTGTGAGTATCTTTGCTCACGTTCGGGGGAGTGTGAACCCTGAATTAGAGCTCAGAGACTAACAAGCCATGCATCAGTGACGTCACAAGTCATGTATACTTCGTGACCTTTGAATGCAAACCTTGATCATATTTTGTTTATAGCAGCCATAATCGTGATAATCACTTCCAAAACTCGACTGCACATGAAAGTCCCTGAACCAGCAATGAACCTCCTCTTATTGGGATGTTAGATTTATTTTTCTTCTTGGTGGTGGTTCTGAAAAGCTAATTTTGCCTGAAATAAGAAAGATGCTGTTATTGATAAAGACACCGCTTTTACTACTACTACTACTACTCCGACTACAATAATAATGAAAATGGTAGTAGTAGTAGTAGTAGTAGTGGCAGTAGTGATAATGATAATAATGATATGAAATGATAATAATAGTGATGACAGAAGTAATACAAATAACAATGGTTAAACGGATAGCATAGTTTTGGCTACGTGGGGATATAGATTTGAACTTAAAAACAAAACTAAAAAAGAGGTCCTAATAAAAGGTGGGTCCCATCTTTTACTAGGACCTCTTTGGTTTTGGATATCTCAGCCTTTTCAAAATCAATTTTCCTGACACAAATCTTGAATTCATTTTCGAATTATTGTATGATCTTTAATATTTCATAAGTGGTTTCTAATTATCTCGCAAATATAAGAATCTGTATCCCCACCTGAACCAAAACTATACCATCCCTTTAAGAATCCTCCCTTTACACACTAAAAGAATAAAGGTTCAAATTTGCACCCTGTTTGTCCCTATACCAGCACCCTGGGGTGCACATTTGTACCTTTTATTATTCAAGTAGAAAATTACATCTCTTGATATTTACATTCGTACCTACAAAGATGCGGACATATCCATCAGAGTGTAAGTTTGATCTTACGAGTAAAACCTTGGTACTCGTGGTCCAAATGTTTAATTCACAGTGTAGGCCCTATCAATGTTTATGATGCATGTTTGCACCCTTGATTAGCACAAAACTGAGGGTGCAAATTCGCACCCCCGCCGGTTCAAAATTCAACGTATTGCACCTCTGAGGGTGCAAATTGCTTATTGCGGTGCAAAGTTGCACCCATTAGGTTGGTTGTATAGGGACAAAATTGGGGTTCAAATTTGAACTCGTATTTCTCAGTGTGTATGTACTCACTTGTTCCATTCACCCCGTCGTAGGACCAGTTACCGATTGCTGGGAAAAAAGCAAAAGAGAATGAGTGCGATGAGGTTAACTCGACAGAAGGATGACAGAATACAGACAACAAAATACTGTCAAAATTGCCATTTGATGCTGTCTTTGGTACCCTAGGGTGCCAAACAGAAATCTGCCATTTTGTTGCATGGTTATAATCGTTCTTTTTCAGCCCACTACCCTTGGTTAAAAAAAAAAAAAAAAAATGGGTGAAAGTATTTTCTAGTGCCTTATGGATTTATTCATTATTATTTTTTTATTTTATTTTTTATTTTTTGCTGTAACAATGACATCAGCAGTGCAGCCGCATCATACATCAGCGCTCACCACACACACTAAACCAATGATTTCAATGTCGTATATAGACAGCTGCACTGCACTATGCATTACCAGTCTACGGAAGACGTAACATACATAATCATTAATACGTGTCAGTGGATTGCAATTATCTCGTTCTGCATAACTGTTCATAATTGGGATTAAATGTTTTTCTTTATTTGAAGTGGTTTATTGAAGAAAACATCATTATACAGTAAAACGTAGCAGCCAATTAACAGGCTGAATTGCTGCTTATACTTTACAAAAATTAAAAATTACATTGAATTACACACTAAAAACTTTGAGTACAAAATTAAATAAAAAATGTGGAATTAGCCGCATATACAAACAAAAAAGTAATAATCATGTAAAAATATCAAGATATAGGGTCTACATAAAATTGAAACATGAATCTAATTTCTAACTTAAAAAAAATAAAAGATCTTATTAACTTGATCCCGATATATGGAAAACTTAGAACAAAGTATCATTATTGTTATCATAATCGTAATTAATTTACGGTAAAAAAAGATCGTAACACGGCTGAAGTTGGCATCTGGAAAATTATTGCTGACTTTGAAATTTTGCCCCTCATGATGATGGCATTTGGCAGTGTGTAATTCTTACGAAACACGAGTTGGCGCCATACAATGCGGTAACCCGGGGTATGACGGGTATGGCGGTGCATCATGCTTCAATCACGCACAAACTCCCTAAAGTGGAGAAAACTATTCCAACGGAACCTTGACAATGCGACCTCATGAACTCGCAGTGATAATATAAATCATGCATAGAAATGTGCAGAGGAAAACTACTCGCATGATTTGGCAAGCAAGCAGAATATGACATTGTGAAAAGGGCAATGTTTTACTGTTCCTCGTCTTTGTTTTTGATGTGTGTCATTTTTATAACATGCTCTCTGACTGAGGGCAATGAATGTCAAGACATTGGTGTTTTCTAAATTTTTATTCATTACCGATTCACTGAGCATCCCAAACTGCATAATGCCATCATGTATGAACGACAGGTTCCGTTTACAACCACACAGTGTAAGCAAAAAGAGATAAATACAGCACGTACTGCTTGTGTATAATAACATTAAGAAAGAGCGAATATATATATATATATATATATATATATATATATATACATATATATGCACGAGTGTAAATATAATGAACAAGAAAAGTAAATATTTTTGGAAAAGATTAGACATGCAAACGTACTACAGTACATAAGTGAATGTAAACATATGAATATATAAATATATATTATACATCGTGTTTCTATATACATTATGCACGTCATTAATAGTTGCTATCCCCACGCTCGAGAGAACATGCATGCTGACAAGAGAATCGGGTATTATGACCTTGGTAATTATACCACCTATGTCTTGTTATCATCACGTCTTGTACACGAAGAATGTCATCTGTTTGATCAAGCCCGACGTTCCCACAAACGCATGGCTGCCTCTTGAGAAACCTTTTTATGATCATTATGAGATCATGAGCCTATTGTATTCTGCCTCTTAAAGACTATTTGCTCAGCGTTTATGCGCCTCTTGAGGTCACGTACTCAAACAGCCTCTCATCCAGTCGACTATGGAAGCAAACGCATCAGCCCAAGAAAAGACTTTCCCCCGCTGAAAGTCCATCCTGAAATGTATTATTTACTTTTGTTTCTAATACTAGGCGATCCGTGATCATCATAGATTACCGTCTGTATCTGTACGAGTCTGTCTCTGTTACTTCTGTATTTCTTGAACTTGGAGGGGCGGGGGATGTTTCGTTGTCTTTCATGCGCCAACCTCTGGTGCATGAATTAACAACAAGCAATATTTTTTTTTTCATACTGTCATTGGCCAAACGGATCCATGGGCACGAAAATTCTTCCGAGCAGCAAAGGCATATATTGAATTTGTACAAACGCTTGGCATGCCAAAATTTGACTACAATCATATACAAACCTGCTTAATCATACAAACCTGTCACTTGCACACATTTACACTTCTATAATTTACCAGTAGTCAATGGTGCTGTTTGTTTGCTTTTTCTTCTTCTTTACAGCACCAAGTCACTTTTCTTCCTTGTTGTTTTGTTTCATTTTATTCGATTGTGTTGTTGTTGTTGTTGTTGGCGTTGGCGTTGAGTTGTTGTTTTGTTTTGTTTGTTTGTTTGTTTGTTTGGGTTTTTTGTTTTGTTTTGTTTTGTTTTGTTTTGTTTTGTTTTGTTTTTTTGTTTTTTTTTTTTGGGGGGGGGTCTTATTTTTTCAAAGGAAAACGTGCTTGGCAAACACGTTCAGAAATAAACCAAACCACACCAAACCTGGTCGCTCCGTGCTGAAAGGATTACGCAATGCAAACGCATATTGACTTGCATTGATTCGTAATGCCCTGATCATCACTTACGTGGCCAAACGAATATGTTCATAATTATGTGCTATATATTTCATGCTATAATATTCTACCACTTTTCTTCAGACTACTTATGCTTTTACTACCATGTTTTTAGAAAATAAAGTTATACATTCCTACCCTACAAGACAGGAAAACTTATTCCACTTTTCCCCGGAAGAACTGCATTTGCGCTTAAAACAATAGTACACACAGGTCCGGAATTCTGGAATGGCCTTGACTCTAACATCACTGAATCGTTGTCACTAAATTGTTTTAAAACGTAAACTAAAAGATTTCCTCGTGAAGACTTAATGTTTAATCATATAGTATGCAATTTTATTCGAACCTCCTCTTCTTTATCAGATTCGTTGTTTATTAGGCATTCCGGGTTTGCTTTTCGTTCTCCTTACAGAGTCGTTCATGTCAAGGCTATTCCTGAATACATGAATAATTATGTATCATTCATGTGCATTTTTGCGCATTCCTTCAGTTACGCAACCATTTTGCTCGGGTGACGAGGAATCTTGCAAGCGTATTAAAGGTGGCTATTTCGTTATGTTCTTATGAATCTTATTTGTTTCTCTCTCTTTTTGCTCTCTTTTCCTTTACGTCCCTTTCCTCCCTTTCATAGTTTTCGTAACTAGGTTGTTTGTTTGTAACAAGACCAACATTTTCATCTAGGGTCCTATACATTACAAGCTCTGCTTTTTACTAGGTCCCCCACATTTCATGTTTGTAAAACGTATTGTCTTCTCTTGTATTCTTTGTGATTACGACGCTATGTCCAGTCTTATGTTCAATCGATTGTATCATGTTATTTGTGTTTGAGATGTGGAACAGTAAAATCAAATCAAATCAAATCAAATACACTCATAAAAAGCCTTCCAAACCAAGAGTCTGTGGGAGATGATTATCTGTCAATCATTGCTATCAAATGATTAAAAACAGACACTGGAATGCACCTTCCCCTAGACGGAACATAACTTGCACGTTTCCCTGCAGTGTCTTTTGTTAAGCATATTGGTGACATATTAACTTATAACAGATAATCTTTGTTTATAAACCATACCATAACGTCATGTTTCTGTAATGTTATGTATCTTGAGCGATGTCTCCGAGGAGAACCCAAGAAAAAGAAGAAAATGGTCATGATTTTCACTATAATGTTCTTGATAAAAAGTTCGCTGCCCTCTAATGCGAACACAAGGGTGTGTCTAAGCTAGATTGGCTTTATCAAGGCCCTCAAAATGTATGAGTATTTGGAAGGAACCGCCCAACTTATAAACATTCGATATACGACACTCATGTCACAATAACCTTTTCTTCAAGGCATTTTAGAAAATATGTAATGGAGCAAAAGAAAAGAGATTTTAGAAGGAGGAGGGACATGAAAAGGAAAATAAAATTACAGGTGGTGTATTACCTTAAAGGTAAAAAAGAAAATCATCAGTGGTTTTACTCACCGACTGAAAAAACAAAACATTTTATGAATTAGCTTTACAGTCTAGCAACCCCCAAACACTGGATATCCGAAGACCAATCATGAATCAATTTGTTCGACTCATGTGGAATCTAGTAGGTTATCTAATCGTATGAGGTTAAACTAAAATGGCCATACTGCATCTGAGCCATGGGTAGAAACATCCGGGAGCAAACCTGTTTAAAACCTTTGTGTTTGGTTTATCCTCGAATATTCCCTTCATTGTATGGAGTACCGTCTCCTGTATTTCTGTACTTCAGACCTACGGGATCGTAAACCAACGTTTTACTGTTCCTCGTCTTTGTCTTTGACGTTTGTCATTTTTATAACATCCTCTCTGACTGAGGGCAGCGAATGTCAAGAAAATGTCAACAACGATCATTACTTTGAAGGCTGGAAGCTGTCATGCAAAGTCATTGCTTATTGCGTGACTTCGCCTTGAGCACACGGTTACACTCTATGCGCCGGAGACCCACGAGTCACACATCCCACGAGTTAACCCAGCCAACGAGCTCGACATTAGGCAAATAAGACGCATGAATACACACGAGTCAGACCAAGGAGGTGCGACTTTTGGTACCTCCTTGGTCAGACCGACATTACATCAAGGGGTTCAATGCACCCACTATCGGGTTTTGTTGTTGTTGTTGTTGTTGTTGTTTCGCTTTGTTTTGTCTGTCTGTTTGGTTTTTGGCCAGTGTCGAAATCGTAGGCATTGTTTGCCTACTAGCTGTCGAACCAGCGAGACTCGCCCACTGGTCCAACTCATGGGCCTTATTTGCTTAGTGTCGAGCTCATGGGCTGTATGACTCGTGGGCTGTATGACTCATGGACCTTTTTTCAATGTCGAGCTCGTGCATGGGCAATATGACGAGTGGGTATTGGGCACGTGTGATGACTCCAGGATCATGTTCAAGTATCGTGCTTTTACAATGCAATTAAAACGCTTTAGCTCCATACTTTACTATCTCAACTTACAGCGTCAAAATGTGTTTAAAACGGTGTTCTACTATACCCCGCACGCTGTCTGAAGACAGTTAGCAGGGGTAATTCAGACGATCTATCTGCTCCAGCTCTGACCCATCCTCTGAGTACGGCCAGGGAGGCTCACCTCCCTGGTGCGGCTGAGGTGCGGTCACAACCGCTCCGGCCTTGGCATAAATGCTGACTCGATACGCGTGATGGGTTGCCATGGCGAAAGAAACGGTCTTGCCCCGTTCTTATTCCAGTCCACTACCACGGACTTGCTGCTCAGAAGGATGTGCTTTGGAATCGGAACTGCGGTGTGAACAGGGCACACAAATAAGGTCTTCTGATAATTTAAACAAGTCTGCAATAATCATCATTGTCACGACCCCCGAGCCGTGTCATTCCAGACCCTGTCTTCTGTCTGGTGTGAAACTATGTGCAGGCAGTTTGTTCTTCCACGGAGGACTGATATTCCCCGGTCCAACGAAACCCACTCAGCCCAAGAGACAAATCACCAGATGAACTTGTCTTTGGTTTCATGTCTGCTCATTCCATTTTCCCGCCAAGGTCAGCTGGTTCTCCCAGCACGTTCGGCAGCTCTCAGCACCTGTTTGCAACGCTCTGTCGTATTCTGTATCCGACCATGACCACCACTGGGGTGAACGCCCCTCTGCGTGGTAGTCAGAGCTGTCCCCCACCACCCCTTCCTTCATTTTACCCAAGCCTGTAGGTCATATTTCATTGGTTGCCGGCATAATTGTAATACTATTCTATACAAGGAACTGTGCACCTGTTCTTCATCAATTACTCCGTTCTTTAATATAATATGATATAATATATTATATATATGTATATGCATGTGTGTCTTTGTATACATATTATGACGATAGGAATTTTATAGGACACATGAACATAATAATTCATCTGCGCCTATAATACTGATCTTTTTTATATAATTTACAATAATTGCGTATGGTGCCCACATATTCTACGACGCATAGATGCGCAAAGAATTCATAACAATGTACTACAGTTCCTTTGGCACATAAAAAGGAGAAAAGTCTTTTTTTTTTTCAAGGATTGCCTAATAATACTGATAACCTCACAATAGGCTTGGTTTGAAACTTGACTTTCACTTGCAAAGACACGTATGAGTGGAGATACGGAAAAAGAACCATTTATATTTTTCATGTACACGTCCTGGGATTGCGATATACAAAGAGGGAGACAGGGAGAAGGAACGAAAGAAGAATAGAAGAATGAAAACCTTCGTTCATATTTCGTCAGTGTAACATCAAAACATTAAGTCTACGGTAAATGTCAGCCAGGAGGGCCTCCTACGACTTAACTGCTGTTTTCTGTTTTCACAAGGTAAATTTTGTTCGGTTGAGAGATACCATAGCCTTTCAATGACCGTGAATAATGAACAACAATAACTCCCCAATAACATGCAGCATATTCCAGGAGCCTCGGTTGAAAAGATTTATATGATGCTGTAAAATCATGCTTTCGTTGCCTTGTCCCGTGAAACCGTACCATAATTTGACTATAGATCTGAAAAAAGGGGATGCGTGCACCTCTCCGCAGCTACTTCCGCACTTTACTGTTATTCGTCGCAGAAATAGATTTCAAGTGTGTGTACACTGTTGTAAAGTAGCCGAAAGTCTCCATTTTTTGAGTGGCCCCATAAAAGATATTTGTTTTGTGTGAAGTACGCAACATGTACTATGGCCACAAATGGCGTTTATATAATTGTTTTAGTTTGTGTTTTTATATCTGGAATGTATTTTTATTTTGTACTGTCAATGAAAGCATTTACGTGGGGGCCAGATGCACCGGATTGAACGATTTACAGCTTGTAAATGCTAAAGCTCCTTATACCGGTGGAAGAAGTATGTCCTCCCATCACACGCTCATGGTAAAAGATGTCGGGACCTATACCTGTCAATAGTTATGAAGTATAATCTCTGAGGATCTTTGGTAACATAGTAAGAAGGAGGAGACTTTAGGACTAGATAAAGTCAGAGCGTGATAGTACCTCCATTTGGATAAAAAATAATGCACCAAATACTGAATTCTGCCTCTAGTTCTGAGGCTCGTTTACTTTAATACTTGACAAGCACTTAAAATAATGAGTCTTTCGACAACTTACGCCCTTCTCATCGTCCTTTTCGTTCTTGCCGTCGTCATGTGTGTCGTCATCATTATGCAGAGGAAGAGAGACACGCCCTAGATAGCAAGTTTGTGTGCAGTCTTTCACAGAAGATGATTCTTTTCGTCTAGATTCAGATTTATCTCAGCTTTCTTTCTTTCGATCATTTTATTTGGAAACAATTCAGAAACATCTAGCAGGCAAAAATGTTGACGAACTTTGTCTGAGCTACTTATAAAAAATCTATAGCTTGTAAGCTAGCGTCGTTAAAAGTAATTCACGGACGAAATGTATACAACCTAAAATAGTGGGTAAATACATTAGAATTTCAAAAGGAAAAGAATACCAATTTCAGGAAAGATTTTGTTATTGCAAATGGAATAGGTATAGAATTTAGTGGAAGATAAAAAAGCGTTGAGCTCTTACAGGAGAAAGTCAAGTACCCAACTAAAACATTTTTTTCACAACCATTTCCTCATTAATTGTCTCCTCATTTAATCCCAGAAACATTCTTCATTTCAATTTAAAACAATAAAAAGAAGAAAGTGTAACAATGATTCGGAGGTATGCGCACTATGTTTAATGATAGCGGTGACCCATTCATCATATTAGATTAGAAACTCCAAATTAGCTGTCTAGTTCAAAGACTGTAAACCGCAGCAGTGGGGCTATTCTTCATTTGCTTAGAATGCAGGGATTTCAATTTCATACTGATTTTATTTGAAGCATCATGAAAATCTTTATTTTTGTAATTCGCTGTCTTCGCCTCGTTAGACTTTCCACTGACATAAAATATTCTTAGTATGATTATATCTTTTGTATTCATATACATATCTATTCATATATTTTTTTGTTGTCATTGTTTTCCAGAAGGGATTTGTAGACAGCATGGACAACGATGGATTAGAAGTGACGAATGGTAGTGAACACATAGAGGGTTTAATTGCCTTCAGTAATTCCTCACTCTCCCCAAAATCATTACTTATGTTATATTCGTCATTGATATTGCCTTATCTTAATTATGGTGTTTTAGTTCGGGGCAACACTCACCAGAACTCATTGGATAGAGTGTCCCTTCTGCAAAAAGAAAACTCTCCTTACTTCTGTTATCCTTCCGTACCCTCCCACACAAATTTGTTGTTTGCCTCTAATATGCTTTTAAAATCAAAGATTTGTTTTTATTTGATTTCGGGCAATTTGTGTACATGTAGAGCAACAAATCACTACCGTCCATTTTCGATTCTATGTTTCTAAGAAATCAATCATTCCAAGTATTCCACTCGATGTTCCAATGAATTTCATTTACATCTTTTACGAACGATTTTACTAAGAACACACTTATTTTACTGGCCCAACTTATTGAAATTTTTGGAATAATGATATAAAAAATGCCCCCTCTATATATTAGTTTAAAAGGATAATAAAGTCTTTTTATTGCAATTTTATGATTCCACAGAATTGAATTAGCCTTGTGGCTTGTTTCCTTTTCGAAGAACTTGCATTACAAATAATATACTGTCACGTATTTTCTCGTCCCTGTTGTCCTATGACCCTTGCAGAGTAGATTTTAATGTTATTTATATCACTTCTGCATCTACTTCTCTATATTTCCGTGTCCTTTTCACGCGTCCCATTATTTTTTCCATATACTTCTGTCGAGGATCAATGGATCTGTTATACCTTTCTGTCCGTTGTATTATCTTCCTGTTATGTTAGTCTTGTCTCATTCTGTCTTGTCTCTTGGTCTCCCATTATTAGTTTCGTTGTCCCAGTCTCGTTTAATGTTTATTCGCGTGTGTATGTGTGTCTGTTTGTTACTCTGTCTTCTTAGTTGGCTTCCAGACTTTTTAAAACTTTTTCCTTGCCTTTTTTCTTTTGTGCATCAGTTTATTTTTCTATGACACTCTGTATCTGAGGGGCCCACATTCTACAAGCTTTGTCTTTTTAGTGGGTCCCTCCATTTTTCGATGTTCGCGTATTGTTATTTCGTCTTTATCACTCAGTTCTCATGACAACGTATTGTTACTCCAAGGTTCCACAACTATTAATTGTTGATTATGCAACCTTATTCTCTGTTACCAAAGAAAGTGAAATGTCTATGTTCTTTTCGAAAAGTGAAATAAAATTTGAATTGAAATGAATTGAAAAAGTAATTTCTCCCTGAAGTGATACATCTCTGAAGCTTCAGAGCCCATGTTCAAACCTACCTGTCTAAGCGACGATTTTATATGTTGTAACGTAGACAGCAGGTATCTGAGATGCTTTATTTATGGTAATGACGAGTTATACGTATTTTGGTGAGCAGAACGAAGTGCCTATTATACGCTGGTACTATTATGAAGTAATTGTAATCTTTCCACCGCTGGTGGCGCATGGCTCGGGAGTCATCTATTCCAAGAAATTGGAGGATGAAAAATGTGACTTAATTGAGTCGATTTGCAGAGTACTGTAATGCAAATTATGCACTGAATCATGCAAGACGTCACGTGTTAGGTATGTACCAAAAATCCATTACACAATAATATTGCACTAGGACTCACGGTGGGGAAATATTTATCCTCATACTTTTGACGAGTGTGATTTTACTGCACACAGAATGTTCGAAATTAACTGAAACGAACTTTGCATTAAGATGATAAAGTGATTTAATGAATAAAGCTTTTGAGGTCTGCTGTTTGTTCATTGTATCATTATGGTTTTAAATCTCTTGACAGATACCTCAGTAATCTGTAATGATCAATTTCTTGATTAGCTTTGATAACAATAGATTTCTATTTTCTGTTGTGCACCATCAGTTAGTCCTGACATATCGTCGGATTGTGATATCACGATGTGGTACATGGGTGATTATCAATAAAAATATATACCTAAATTACATGCTAATAAAGATTTTAATGTCACTGAAATGTCTGTACATAACATTTGTGTGAAATCATGGATGAATGATAAGACTGGATTTAAAACAAACCAGAGAGGCGATAATTATATTGTTCTCTAGAGCGTTACAGTTTAACCCAGAAGAAAAAAAAAACACAACACAACATAACACAACACAACACAAACCTTCATGATTACAGAGTACAACCTGTTAGCTAAAAGTGCAACTCACGAACTTTTTGACTAATGACCCCGTCATGATGAAGTAGCTCAGCAGAGAGTAAATTAAATATATAGTTACATTATCCCTTCCTCTCACATAACTGTGTTACACACTTAGACTAGTCTTGGTCGTGCTTGTACGTTAGGTGAACAATATTAACTACATTGTACATGTAGTACATAGAGGAGACTATGCTAGCGGGTGTGTATTTGTGAATGTGTGCATTTGTAGTTACATATGAAATGAAAGATGTTTGTAAATATAATACTATGTACGTTTAATCTGCATAACTGGACATAACGTGCTAAAGCTGATTCATCGGTCATATTGGACCCGGGGGCCCAATATTCGATAATTAATGTTGCTTGCATAAACCTGGGGGTGTTTTTTCTGGGTTTCTGGTTTATCAAAATGCATAACCCAACATTGTTGCATATATAAGTTTTAGATGTTGTTTAAGTGTGTGTGATGGTTTGTGCGGGTGCGTGTGTGTGTGTGTGTCTGTGTGTCTGTCGAGTGTCTGTCTGTTGGGCCCTGTCTATGCGCATCAGGGGTAATTATAAAGCAGCAGCGGCTTTCATCCCATCCCTTCCGATTTTTATTGTGTGCTTTTTATAACATGCATGCGTTGCACAATTAGAAATCTAATAAAGACTGACTAAAAAAAAAAAAAGGAAAGGGAAAAAGAAAGGGACCAATACATCGTAACCGTTGCCCGAGCTGGTGTTAAAGAGTCGTGTCCTCATTATCTGACTTCTTGGAAACAAGACGATCATTTTACATCATGCTAACTATTACTGGACGGGTGTTAATTATCTGTTGATCATTGTCATGAATGATTACAGTATGTCAACACCATCACAGTTGTCGATATGACATTCTAACACCGATGACAGAACCGTTTCGTGACTGATATATCATGCTCTATTACAAATTATCTGTTGATCATGTCACGTCGCGACAGATACGATACTGTTAGTATATCATATACAGAGTAAACTGAAGGTACTTCTTCAAATGTAAAAGTAAGCCACTTCTGGTTAATGATATTCAAGCAGGATGAGTGAAATGTGTTTTGAAACTCAGAAACTTAGGGAGAGGGAGGGGAGTCATTCACGTGGTGTCAAATTATGGTTCTTTAGTTCTCGTACAACGTGTCTGCTGACAAAGTCAGTACGAACCGTTTCCTCTGTTTTGTTAGGCAAAGGGAGGAAAAACAATCTTCTTCATGATATTATGATATCACGGAAATATTGGATGTATGTGCTTTGTGATATCCGATCATGACTTGATGTACAAATCCAAAGAGGAAGTTTCCCCTGATTTAATCCACATGTATGCGGTGAATGTACAACGACACAAGTGGTGCAAAATTAGGCAGAGTGAGCAGATTACTAGTATACAAAGACATTAAATATCAATTTGAAAAAAAAAAAACAATATCGTTGGGAGTATAGAAGACCCAGTCAGGTAAAATGTGAAGAACAAAAAAATCGTTGGTACATTGCTAGCAGAGTCATAAACAAGTTGCTCAAGAATGTGAAAATTAGAGAAAAGTCGTAGAGAAGCATAGAATTGACTTGGGGAATTTGTAGAAATATTAAGTGTCTTAAGTTTCCACCAATTACGATATTCCCCCAACTCCTCTCCTTAAGGATCATCACTGGCAAAATAAACAACTGTACCAAAGTCTTCTTTTGATGATCTGGTCCCTATGTTTTACAGCTGAGTATATATTCCGATTTGTTCTGGTTTTGCTTGCAAATAAACTTCGGATAACAAAATAGTAAATAAATGTATGAACAAATAAATAAATTAGTAAATAGATAAATAGATAGATGAATATATAATATATGTATATATATATATACATAAGGATACACATACACATACATAATATGTGTATGTGTATCTTTATGTATATGTATTATGTATAATTATGTATATGTACATAATCATACATAATACATATACATAAATATGATACATATAAAATACATATACATATACATATATATATATATATACATATAGCAATAATAATGTCACAATAGAGGAATGCATTAAATGCCAATTGCCTTGATTCTAATTAAAAATCCGAATTTTCGGGGGCCTCCCCTGACGAAAATTCGGATTTTGAATTAAAATCAAGGCAATCGGCATTTATTCATTCATTTCGTTTATTTCATTTCCAACAATGCAAAACATTTTCATACACAAAATAACATTATATCAATACAATGTAAAACAAAGAAAAATACGTGAAGTTAACAATACTACATATCACACGAGCAAATGAAAATTGATTTAAAACTAAGTTGCAGGAAATGGAGGAGACATGCTAAAAAGCTAAGCTTGTATTTTGCAGTCTCCTCGAGGACAAAAAGACTAAATGACATCAAGGAAGCAATTTGCTAGATATAATATAAAAGGTGCACAACACATACAGACCTATACAAACAAACAAACAGACGGACAAACAAACAAAAGTAATCTCTCTTGTAAAGAGAAAGAGAGAGAGAAAAAAAAAGAACACAGTGGAGGAAAAAGAGGAAATTATTTTGAAAGAAGAAACAGAAAGAGACATGAGGACAGGAAAAAAGCGGGAAGGGAGAAGAGATGAAGGGTCTATAGCAGCAAACGCGAGGCACAAGGTGCGATGGATCACCGAGGCATATGCAGGAAAGGAATAGATAAAAGAAAAGAATGAGTATGACGAATAAAAAAGAAAGCTCAAAAATTAAGGCTAACTAAAATGTAACTCATTCCGCTATATAGGAATTAATGAACAACTTCTTCCGTTTGAATGTGAATGTGTTTAAACTTAGAACTTGTTTCATACTATTATCGAGAGAATTCCAAAATTTGGGGCCAGTAAAAGAAAATATAGATTTAGCAAATATAGTCCTGGTTAATGGCAAATGAAATGAGTTGGATTGCCGGGTAGGATAAAGATGAACAGATCTATTTTTAGTGAACATGGACTCAAACACAAATGGGAGAGAATTATTGGTAAGTTTGTACATAAATTGTCCTAGATGTAGAAAGTACAAATCCTGTACCTTTAAGATTTTGTTTTCATGAAATAACACATCAGTGTGACTTCTCCACGATATAATACGGAGAGCTTTTTTTCTGTAACAAAAGTAGTCTTTCCAAATGCGAAGAATATGTGTTTCCCCAGGCGAGTATGCTATAATTCAAATAAGGTAAAATCAGAGATGAATATAACATTGAAATAACGTTCTTGAGTAAACAAAATTTAAGTTCATTTTTAGAACACCTATATTTCTTGAAATAATAAGACTTATGGAATCAATATGTAAATTCCAAGTGAGTTTACGGTCAAGAATCAAACCTAAAAATTAGATTAAAGAGACTTCTTCAATAACTGTGTCATTCAGATAAACATTTTCCATAGAATTACTAGATATCATACATTTAGTTTTTTGAATATCTATTGACAATTTATTTGCTCTCATCCATTCAAATAATCTATCCAATTTGATACTTAAAACATCAATTAACCTATTAGGATCAGAATGTGACAAAAATACATTAGAATCATCAGCAAATAATAGAAAAGAAAGAATACTTGATGAATTCGGCATGTCATTAATATAAGGGATAAACAAAAGAGGTCCAAGCAAACTTCCCTGAGGCACTCCACAATTGACATTTTGCATAACAAATGTATGTCCATTAACATAAACAAATGGCTTAGGGTTAGAAAGATAACTCCCGAACCACTCCAAGGCCTTTCCTCGGATACATGGGCGTCACCAGGGGGGGGGTGGGGGGGGGGGGTGCGTTGGGTGCGAACGCACCCCCCTTCAGATCCTTTAAAAAAAAAAAAAAAAAAAAAAAATCAGTCAGTGAGCGACCTCAACGCCGGACGCTAAATAATTATTCTTTTCTATGTTTTTTTTTTTTTGTTTTTTTTTTTTTTTTTTACAGTTTGCACCAGGGACTAAAAAAAGAAATAAAAAATTCGTGGGCAAAAACAATTCGCACCACTGGTTCTGGCAGCAATGATTTTATACATATCTACTAGTATTCTATTCTATCGACCGTACTGTACATCCGTACGATACGGAGCAGGGGATGCTCTAAAGTGCAGATTTTAGACATCCTTCCCCCGCTTGGTCACTTCGACGCCACCTCGCTGGTCATACTTCCCCAAGTCATGGACATAAACCGACACCCTTGACTACCAGTGGCGGATCCAGGGGGAGGGGCGCATCGGGCGTCCCCTCCCCCCCCCCCCCCCTCCTCTTAATTTCCAAAACGAAAAAATATAGCTTCAAACGGCAGTTCTTGGAATGTAAAATGTCAAAATTTTTAAGCTCGCTCGCTCGCATTTGGTCGTAATGCCATTCTCCTGAAGTTGCTGCCAATAATTGCCGGCAGTTGCGCCCGGTGCGCCCCCCCCCCCTTAATTTCCAAAGCGAAAAATATACCTACAAACGGCAGTTTGGGGACTGTAAATTGTCAAAATTTTCAAGCTCGCTCGCATTTAAATTCTCTTTATATTGCTGCCAGTAATTGCCAACAGTTGCGCCCGATGCGTCCCCCTTAATTTCTAAAGCAAAAAAAAAAAAAAAAAAAAAAAAAAAAAAAACAGATATAGCTTCAAACGGCAGTTTTTCAAAATTTTCAAGCTCGCTCACATTTAATCTTTATGCAATTCTTCTGATGTTACTGCCAGTAATTGTCAGCAGTTGTGCCCGGTGCGCCCCCCCCCCCCCTTAATTTCCAAAGCGAAATATAGCTACAAACGACAGTTTTTTTACTGTAAAATGTCAGAATTTTCAAGCTCGCTCTCTTCGCTCGCATTGAATCGTTATGCAGTTCACCTGATGTTGCTGCCAGTAATTGCCAGCAGTTGCGCCCGGTGCGCCCCCCCCCCCCCTTGATTTCCAAAGCGAAAAATCATAGCTAAGAATGGCAGTTTTTGGACTGTATAGGGCTCACACGGGTAAATAATTCCCCATAGAGACGTGTGTTAAAATTCAAATTTCAAAAAATTCTGTAAAATAGCTGGGAGAAATGAGGTGTTTTATCTTCACTAAGCTGAATAAGTGAGATATTACCTTTCATTCATCAGATTGCCAGGGTGGGTTGTTCTGCTCTAATTCTGTCCAGGGGTCCGCAAAGCCAGACTACGAGTTCTTGTCACTCAAAAAATCACCTATTTTCCGTACACGTACCCAATAAAATATAGTCCCCTCAAATTCCATCAGAAAAGCTTTCATCTTCCAACCAAAATGCAGTTTGTAGAGGAATTCATACTCAATATCTACAGCTATTCAGTTTTTTGCCAAACTACATCATTGACTTTTAATTAATTTTTTTCTTCATTTATTTTGGTATCTTTGGTACGAATTTGTGAAGGGGTCTGGGACAGTCCATTTTATTTACAGGTGTGAGCCCTATAGTGGAGGTCATATTTCTTATTTGACTTTTAAACATCATAAATGTGTTTTTTATGATATTTGCCCTACATCATATGAGAAATTACACTTTCAAGGATTATAAAGCTTCTCAAAGGGACACTTTTAGAAAATCATGCCCTTTAGGGTTTTTTTAAAATAAATCTTGCAGTTTTGATCAGTTCTTCATAAGATGAATACATAGATCCAAGCAGTTATCCTTGATTGTGGGTGTGTCATCATCACCTTATAGCCTAAAAAGTACTTGATAAGACTTTGTTTTGTCAAACAGACTAACTTTATGTATTTTGAGCTGTTTCAGTGGTAGCCAAAACAAAGAAATACATTAAAATAACACAGTCATTCAAAGTTGTGTGATACTGATGACTGACTGCTATGTACTACTAACAAGATAATATTAAGAAAAGAAATTGTAGCAAGGGAGAGTTGAGTACTGACACAATACAAGATACACAATACAAGATTAACATCCTAAGTTGTGTGAACTGAACTGATTTACTAAGATCTAGTACCACAAGCATAACATTAAGAAAAGAAATTGTAGAGGGAGAGTTGAGGAAGGGGGGGGGAGTAGAGGAGTGAGGTAGAGAGAGGGGGGTAGGGAGGGGAAGGGGAGGGAGGAAGAGATGTGACACAATACAAGATACACAATACAAGATTAACACAGTCATTCAAAGTTGTGTGATACTGATGACTGCTATTTACTAAGATCTAGTACCAGAAGAACATAATATTAAGAAAAGAAATTGTAGCAAGGAAGAGTGTGTGTGTGTGTGTGAGGGGGGGGGGGGGGTAGAGGAGAGAGGTAGAGGGAGGGGGGGGGGGTAAGGGAGCAGAAGGGGGAGGGAGGAAGAGATCTGACACAATACAAGATACACAATTCAAGAAGTCATTCAAAGTTGTGTGATACTGATGACTGCTATTTACTAAGATCTAGTACCACAGAAACATAATATTAAGAAAAGAAATTGTAGCAAGGAAGAGTGTGTGTGTGTGGGGGGGGGGGGTAGAGGAGAGAGGTAGAGGGAGGGGGGGGGGGGTAAGGGATCAGAAGGGGGAGGGAGGAAGAGATCTGACACAATACAAGATACACAATACAAGATTAACACAGTCATTCAAAGTTGTGTGATACTGATGACTGCTATTTACTAAGATCTAGTACCAGAAGAACATAATATTAAGAACAGAAATTGTAGCAAGGAAGAGTGTGTGTGTGGGGGGGGGGGGGTAGAGGAGAGAGGTAGAGGGAGGGGGGGGTAAGGGAGCAGAAGGGGGAGGGAGGAAGAGATCTGACACAATACAAGATACACAATACAAGAACTCATTCAAAGTTGTGTGATACTGATGACTGCTATTTACTAAGATCTAGTACCAGAAGAACATAATATTAAGAAAAGAAATTGTAGCAAGATAGAGTTGGGGGGGGGGGGGGAGTAGAGGAGAGAGGTAGAGGGAGG